>NC_056750.1:209193066-209458066 GCF_019279795.1 Protopterus annectens | reverse complement strand
AATGTAATAATTCACCAAGGGGAGAGTGGGTTAGATGCACAATAGGTGAACTGGAGGTCTACGAGGGAGCAGTGGGTGAATCAGGAAGATAACCAAAGAACAAATATACACATCCGCAATACAATCCCACAAACATGTGAACATTAAAATGGGCACTACACATGTACAGAAACATTATCAGCACATACCCACATAATGGTCTGGCCTGAACTGAGCCATCCAACCCCAACACACCTGGATACATAACTGAATACCCATCATCCCTTTTAAAGCACCCCCCCCCCCCTGAACATCCACCAAAACCAGACATACTCGGGCTGCTAGATAGGAGCGGCCATATCTGCACATAGTGACCCCTAACCATATCTAGTAGGCAGTCTCACCCTAGGCAGTATCAGGATTGCAAACTATGTATCACTTGCATGTATAACCCTACCTTACAGCCGTAAAGCAAAGAAGGTCATCGGTCACAACAATTTTTGGATATCCCTCATGGGATATGTATCTGTTCTAAACATTAGACTTGGTGTCACAACACGATGTCCAGTCCTGTATACATCCCCGTAATAGTTAGCGCTGTTATATATCAGGATGGACATAGGTGAGCACACCTCTGCATCCCCAACTACAGGTAGGATGCTAAAAGTGGAACGAATGATCTCCCCTTGCTAAGTCTGACTTTCAACTAGGTACAGGGCAGTCCCGTTCCCCAGTCGGACAAGCCTAAACCTGGAAGGCCATATGAACACCCTGACAATCGAACACACGTATGTGACAGTGTGCCAGGACTATAGGGTTTGGATGTCTGAATATCCTCGGAGTGAGTCAACATGCGGCACGAGTCCAGAGCAGTAGGGAATAGGGAATGGCGCATGTGTAGTAGTGCATTTTTCCCAACAGGAAAATGGATGCCTGTTGTGTAAGTGAAGTGATGAGGCATGTGTTTGGGTAACTATGCACCATGGGTATACATATAAATGAGGCAGAACACCAGTAGTGTAGTGGTTAGAGCATCCGCCTAACGAAAAGGCATTCACGGTTCAAGGTCGACAATAGCACATATAATTTTCCTTGTGGAATGAATGTTGCTCTGCTGTAAAGCTGACATTTAAACATGTAAAAGTGAACGTGTGTATTGCATGGGACTATTAACCAGATCCTTTCAATCAAAGTGGTACTGTCATAATGAGTAAGGCACAAGTAAGCACAAATAAGCGGCAGTAAGCATATGTAATGCACAGTAGGCATAGGCGAGTGCGCCTGCGCGGCTGTAAGCAGCTCCTAGCATAGGAAATGTATGTTTGTATGTACAGATGTAATATATATATATATATATATATATACACATATATATATATATATATATATATATATATATATATATATATATATATATATATACATACACACACATACACACACACACACACACACACACACACACACACACACACACACACATACATATATATATGTGTGTATAGATATAAATCTACATACATGAGAAATATATATATATATATATATATATATATATATATATATATATATATATATATATAAATAATGGACGTTGAAACAGTAAAGCATACACAAGGGATGTGAAGGGAATCAAGAGCAATGTTAGTATTATAAAGTGCTTTCAGCGTATGTCATAAAAAGCTGCCCAGGAGTGAGCAGAGTACCGCTACTCACACCACAAGGGAGTAACATTGTTGAAATGCTAGGTCTACTTTACACACAGACAGAATGTAGTCCCATGCTGGGACCTCCAAAAATTGGAAAGCGGAAATGGCCATATTCCATAATCCCAGGAAAGGCACGTATGTGCAAATATACATGGCAGGAGACCCTGTGAATACACGAGGTGGGACAGAATGTGTGTAGGGCCCCAAAAGCTCTGGAGAGGGAAATGTGTAAAGGTGTGTCATGGCTGCGATAACAAGTGGATAATGGATGTTACGCATGTAAATTTAACACAGGTGGGGTGGAGGAACTATGGGTATGCAATTGTGGATCCAGGCATGCCAGGGTTGGATGGGCCGGTTCTAATAGACTGCCCCATGGAGGTCAGCTAGGTCATAATAGGTATATATTCATACTCACATGCAGACAACAATATATGTTGAAGTACAAATTCTGTAACACATGCATTCCATTTGTTGATATAAATAATAGGAATGTGCCCATAGAAACATCGACAGTAGATGGAATAATAGACTGTTCAGAAGAGGGACAGGTTGAATCACACTATCACATTCCAATTACCATCGGTAATCCGTACATGAACATATAGCGACATCTGTCCACTGTATAACGTGCTACATACCGATTACAAGATAACTGGAGTGTGTCAGTATTATATTGAATAAGGCACTAGTATGCTGGTGAAGCTTATATACACCACTATGCATGTGTAAGTGCATATGTGCGTATGAACTCAAATGCTATGGAACAACTGGTCACCACCGCCACAAGAGGGGAAAACATATTGGACCTGGTCATCATCAACATGGGGACACTATGTTCCACACCAGAGGTATACCCCTCATTGGTAAGGTCAGACCATAAATTAATCTCACTGGACATACATATCCCGTCCCCACCCCCAGCCAAGGAAACCACGGTGAAGAACTTCTCAAAAGCAAACTTCACACTTCTCAAAACTGAGGTGGTATCCTTCAAAGCCCCCAGGCCAGTGGAAAATACGGCTCAAACCACAGAATCCTTTACAAACGCATTCCATGGACACCTACAGGAATGCATGGATCATGCTATCTCAAATAAAACCAAGACTCACTCCCCCAAAGGCAGGAGACCTGTCTGGTGGACCCCGGCCATAAATAAGCTATACAAAAGAAGGAGGAAGCTACTACATGATAGAGCAAAATCCCAAAAAGGGAAGGCATCTCTGATCAGTACTAACAAGACACTAAAGATAATCACAAGGCCTTCTTTAGTTATGTCAGGAACCTGGGTGGCAACTCCCAGATATGCTCTGAGTTAGTGCAAAATGACAAAAAATACACTGAACCCACAGACATTACCAACATCCTGGCAGACAGGTTCAGTGCAAATCCCCCCCCCCCCCCCAAAAGAGCAAATGTCTATCCCAACAGAGTGTAGCCTCCCTGATATCACAGATGAACAGGTGAGAGCTGCCCTCTCCAAAGCAAAAAACACAGCATCAATGGAACCGGATGGTGTCCCGGGCTGCGTCTTACACAAGCTTCAAGAAGAACTTAACCCTCACATAAATTCACTGTTCAATCTCAGCCTCACTACAGGATATGTACCCAAGGAATGGTGTACAGCAACAGTGGTCCCGCTCCACAAAGGTGGTGCCACAACTGACCCCAGAAACTATCGCCCTATAAGCCTGACTAGCCTGGTCTGCAAAGCTATGGAGCGTATCATCATGGAACTCATTAACAAAGACATTGGGAACCTCAAGACACTGGATCCTACCCAATTCAGCTTTTTTAAGGGCAGATCCTGCCTCTTGAACCTGGTTGGCTTCTTTGAAACAGTTACCAGAGCCATAGACAAAGGGAAGGTAGTCCACATAGCCTACCTGGACGTCGCAAAAGCCTTTGACACAATACCCCACTCAGGCATCATAAATAAGCTCACCAGCTTAAATAACCCCTATGTCACAAGATGGGTTGCAAACTGGCTCAGGGATAGAACCCACATGGTCAGAATTGCAGGTGCCATGTCAGACTCTAAACCAGTTACAAGTGGCGTCCCACAAGGCTCAGTCCTGGGACCTCTCTTGTTCGGTATATATTTCTCTGAGGTACAAGCTAACACGGGAGGTCCTTTGACAATCACGTTGCCAAAGTGGTTAGAAAGACCTTCTATATAGCCCACCTTATCACGAAAGGTTTCACATCTAGATCAAGAGAGGTCATTGTGCCCCTCTACCCATCACTCATCAAGCCCGTAATTGAATATAATGCCCCATTTGGGATGTACCTTACCCGACACCTGTAACAACTGGAAAGACCCCAAAAGTACCTCATCAAGAGGATCATGGGACTCAAACAGATGCCCTATGCAGTTTGGCTAAAGAAACTCCAGCTCTACTCAGTTGCCTACCGCCTACTCAGAGGCGATCTGTGCCTGACATATAAAGCCATGTCCAACCCAGAATTAATGGACATGCTCCACCTCAGGAAATCCAGATCCCTTAGAGCTACATACTCCAGGGACTTAAACCTCAGCACAGAAATAAATAGGACATTCTGGAGGGCAGATTCATATCCCACAGACTCCCCTCACTCGAACAAAATCCCAGTCCAAATTAGGCAGAGCCCCTCACTGACCTTCTTCAAGAGAAATCTTGACGAGTGGATGGGAGATCGTAAGTTTACCCCTGGGATCTCTTCTGTGTCCCTGCTAGACAGAGGCACAGTAAACTAACCTTAAAAGGGCTATCTTCTGTGACCTACTATACAAAGACACAGTGTACTAATCTAAAAGGGTGGTGAAAGCCAAACACACCCTGGCTAGGCTTATAAATGCCCTAGGGCACATAGCCTAGTATCAACCTATGAACCTATGAATGTATTGACACACTGATGTACATTTATATAATTATAGATATATATATATATATATATATATATATATATATATATATATATATATATATATATATATATATATATATATATATATATATTATATATATATATTTACACACATACATACACACACAAATATATATATGGATATATATATATGACAGCAAGATATGAATATACATGTATGAATATAAATGCAGATATGTCTGTATACATTAATGTATTAATGTAAATATATATATATATATATATATATATATATATATATATATATATATATATATATGTTACAGTAAATATACACATGTATATACCTAGGTTATGTTACAGCAGTTACGGGTAACATGTTTAGACCAGGCATATGTTGGTGGGAGGTCCACTCAACAAGCGTCTACCTACCACCCCCCCCCAGCTAGGCCAGTGAGACATACAGACACGCAATAAAATTAAATACAATACTGCTTCCCAGACCACCGGCAGGAAACTACCAGTGGGAGAGATCTACAAGGTGTACACTTTAAACATGGACAGCGACGTCCCTTGCGGGACACCAAAAACTTGGTACTTCCAACTAATGGGGGAACACAGTTATGACCAGGATGTAGCTGTACATGGCACAGTAGGTTGTGCAAGCCTGATAAGACATGGGTTTACACAATGTATGACATGTGTCCCAACATGGGGAGAGTGGGCAGTGTGTAGGCGTGTGTTCATATCCCACCTGTGTCCACCTGCGCCCACAGTAAGGATGAGTGCTGTAGAGTAGTGGCAGGTGGGGGAACTATGGGTATGTGATTATGGGGCTAGGCCTGCAGGTGTTGGCTGGCAGACACATATTAGGACCACCCAGTGAGTGTACATAATATTCCGATGTGGGTATAGCAGATGCCCATACTTCCCAAACTGTAAGAGCACATCTACTGGGCAGTCCGTAAACCATTGGGGGAACACATAGGGACCGTATCATTGAACTGTCCTCGATTACCAGGAACGTCCGTGACTACGAATCAGAATCTAACACAGTCCCAACTAAACCATTGTAGAACTAATGATATTAGGAGGAAAGGTGGTGGAATACACGTAATGAATAATGACAACATGTAAGAGTCATAAACAGCATGTACCTCAGACAATGTGTATGAATACATATGTGCTCTGTGTCCGTCAATGTGTCAGATTAATAGCACCAACCTTCTAAATGTGTCCCTGAGGTCGTTATGCAGTGTTCCTGATTCAGTGTTTATTCTTCCACATTCGTATGAGAGGTCTGATAGTGAGAGAAAGCGCATGTTCCGTCGACTACCTTAGAAAGTTGATAGAATAATAGGTTTGGGGTTACCACCTGTCCACCTTTGTGAGGAATACTCCCCTTTAAGCAGTTGTGTCCTGCATAATAACTGTAATTAAGGCAAATGTCCTGTGATTTAGGGCAAAGACTACCTACATTGTCTGTAGTAGCAGCATAAAACAATTATGTTCCTCTGAAACACCTAAATGTTATAGGTTAACAGTATATGCAACTATAATACTACAAGAGTAACCTTTTATTTAGGCAAAACAGTGAAATACTCCCCATTCTACTGGCTGTGGGTGTGTTGCCCTGCAAAGTCTGATGTCTCTACATACAGGTCCTATAGGGTTGCCACCTTTCCAAATGGCCAGAGTGGGACATGTTCTGTAGAAATGTCAGACATTCCAGGGCTAAACATACCTACAGCTATGCATAGTACAGGATTACACTTATTTGCACAAATAAAAGCTTAATCTACTTGCATTTGAATTGCTTATCTACTTCACATAACATATAGAGGTGTTATAGATAAAATAACTGTTGTATGCAATTATTAATGAAATGTACAATATAATAATGTCCTGTAATCTGGACATGTGCTATGTCTTGATTATTTTCGCAGTGTCCCTCACAAAGTGGGACAGGTGGTAACCCTAAAGTCCTAACTTGGCCAATTGAGAAGGTGGCAAACCTATAACAGGTATGCGGTAGCATGACCCGTCTGACAGATGTGGCTACCACAAGCCAACTACTTGTTTGTAAAGCAGGGTCTCGGTTCCCATGTATCAGCCAGATGGGAGCAGAGTGTATGCAGAACACACAAATATGATTAATTCACTGGACAGTCCACTGATTCCGTACAGTCGAATGCCATGTTGTCTCCTACTGGGCAGCCATTCTCGATACTGTAGTCATGTAGTCCGATGTGATAGGTATTACAAGGTGGGAGCAGATTGTAAGAGGAACACACAATTATGAATGATGCACTGGACAGGCCGCTGATTCCGTACAATCGAACGCCATGCAGTCGCCTAATGGGCAGCCATTCCCGATACTGTAGTCAGGAGTGGTCTTAGGTCAACTGGTGCCCTAGGCAGAGGGCACAACGGCACCCCCCACCACACCACTCAGTGCCCCCATCCTGGTCTACCTACATCAAATAAATACTGGTAAAGTGCCCCCACTAAAGCGGCACCCTAGGCGGCCGCTTAGTTGGCCTATGCCTAGTCGGCTATGACTATAGTCATGTAGTCCTATGTGATAGGAATCACAAGGTATGCCTAAGAGGAACACACAAATATGAATGATTCACCAGACAGGCCACTGATTCTGTACAGTTGAGTGCCATGCCATCGCCTAATAGGCAGCCGTTCCCGATACTGTATTCATGTATTCCGATGTAATAGGCATCACAAGGTGGGAGCACATTGTATGAGGTACACACAAATATGATTGTGTCACTAGACAGGCCGCTGATGCCGTCGCCTAATGGGCGGCCAGTCCCGATACTGGAGTCATGTAGTATGATGCAATAGGCATCACAAGGTAATATTGTGGTCCTCTCTCACACCCAGGGGTATGAGTGACAGATGTAAGCACCAATGCCGGTGCATTAGCAAGTGCGGGATCGAGCAGGTGTAAGTGTGTTTGGCTACCAGTATGCGAGTATTGCATTGGTTAAGCAATGTAGAGGCTAATCGAGCATAAGAGGCTGTAACCAGAAGATATCATACAGCACAGTCATTCAACAGTATAGGAATGTATCCCATCATGTAGATGTACATGTGAATGTTTATGTCCAGCATATAGGTACATACATATATAGAGATGTATCAGGGACATACCATGTGGCAACAAAGCATTACAAACGAATGAAATGGGAAACACCAGTGATGCCTGTATTATGTAGTGGTGTTGCTCTATGTGATCACAAGACTCCCTCAGACAGACATGTGTCAGTCATACATGCAAATAGTTGTACATTGGCCGTATGCATCACTCTGTGCATGTAATGTACATTAACACAACAGTACATGTCCAATCATTATGTGTGAACAGTACTCCTGCAATGTGCTGTGTGCAACATCATCATCATGATAAAGGTAAATGGGGTAAACATCGAGGGACTGGTAGTGTTTTGTGTACAATGGGGTCATCCTCCTCATGTGTACCTGGACCATGTAGGAGTGATGAGCATACCAGGACCATGCGCCTGAGGGACAGTGGTGAGGATAACAGTAGTATGTTATGATGCATATTACACAGATTTCATGTGTCCAGTGGGCATGTGTGTGTAATGGATAACTATGTATAGGGCAGATGGTGTCCTAGGAGCCGAATGGTCTTATGTGTCCATAGGTGAGGGTCAGATGTTGGGGAAGGAGTATAGGTATGGCCGTGGAGGATAGCTAGGAGCACAGAAATGACAGCATATAGGGTTGGTATATGACACATGTGGGGGGGGATACACCCTGAATGGGATAGGTCTTCGGTATTCAAAAGCCCATGGGAACAGTGGGACGAAGGTCCCCAGCCATGGACAACTGCCACTGCACCTACACATCTGCAAAGGAGGCAGTGCTGGGGGCTGTACAGGAGGGGCAGCATCACCCTGTATATGTGAAACTCCACCCTTGAACTGGCGTATCTGGCTTCATATCCCCTTAGGGTGCCACAAACGCAACATGTCCAGGACCACACGACAGCAGATATGTACCTGTCTCGTCCCGCTCCCAAGGGGGACATGCTCCATCCTCAGTGGTGGTACCACCAGAAGGTGGTGCAGAGCCAACAGAGGTTGATGTTAATGGCTGGGCCCCGGATGTGCTAGTGCCTGGTGCCATGGTCAGCTGAAGTGGGACAGGAAGATCTGCCGGGACCTACCAATGCATTCAGCCTATAGTGTTGCATTTTAAACCCACATATGGCTCAGTGATAGACAACAGCATACAGGATTACCTATGACAGTATGCATAGATATCACCAGCAACCCAACACAACATATGGTATACATTTGCAGAGGGAGCACAACGCATGTATATATACCGCAGGGCAACTGTACCATGTGTAGTAGACGTGTGACCGCAACTATGAACAGTTGCCCATCATTGGATTGTCACTGGGAATCCCACACAGTGTCAGTCATACCACTGTCTCATGTGACACATGTCCAGTCAGGGATGGGTTGGCAGTAACACATCCCTATCATCATGTACTTTCTGCAGTCCTCACAACATGCTTCTGCTGTGCACAGAAGTGTGTTCAGTGTGTAACACATGAAACAAATGGTTGCATACACTGACCTGTTCACAGATGGCCCTACAGATGGGGTTCCCTCATGAACAGAGTACTGTCATGTCTGTATTTTAACAAGTAGAATAGCCATTACCACACATATGTTAAACAGGGAGTACTCTCAATGCAGCATAGCTACACTTACATGCTGTAGTTGTGTGGCACATCACCCTCCTGTCATTAGGCTATTTCAAACTGTGGAAAATGATTGAGGCACATCCAGATATCATCTGTGATGCCATGTCAGAACACCACATCTAGGTACCACTCACAACGACTGTCATGGCCAGATAATAACATGTTTCCCTAGATAGTGTACTTTGTTTATCATGCGGATGGCTATGGGAACACCATCACAGCTGTGCCACATGCAATCAGCTAGAGGAGGACTGCAATAGGTGCAGAGGCTATCACCTGACCATTTCCATATGTTGCAATACACATGCTGCTGCTGTGCAGGTGTACACCTTAACATCCACCAGAGAGTGTGTGTGTGGCTCAGGCAATGTACACCAGGGGAGGGCTTGGAGACTTAGCCATAAGCATCATCTGCCACATGTTGAATAGTACAGGGGCAAAGCCCTGACTACTCATTACTATTACATGTGCATGATGTTACTACATGTGCCACAGAGGTGACATGTTGCAGTTCTGTAAGAACATGTATGTAGGTGAATGAATGCCATCTGCAACAGATATAGTAGACATACATTAGGTGTGGCACACGTCAGTCCATGTGAACAGATGCCATTGTCACCACAACTACACTGTAATGGACATGCATTGACACCTTTGACAGGGCGGCAAATGCACAATGTAACTACTTAGTTTGCCACACAGCAGTAATGCACAGGACCACATGCAATGGTAAGACAATCACTGCCACCTATACACAGGCTCTGACAGACAAACACACACCTGCCATGTCCTGTATACAAACCTGTACCATATCACACTGCAGCAACATGCATCTAAAGCATGCGCTACGGTGAATACTACAAAGCACTGTACTTGTGTCACACAGGCAGACACACACACACACACACACACACACACACACACACACACACACACATGGCAAGTGTGGGACTAGAACACCAACCTAACTACTTTATTACACTACAGCATTACACAGTTACAGAACATGCTACAGAGATTACTGGGACACAGCACTCCCACAGGTGTATTTGTAGATGGGTGACATCATCGACCTTGCTAACGGTGGGTATAAGAAATGTATGGAGTATAAGCAGTATAAAAGCATTACTCAGTCCTCAGGCAAATGGGGACACACACACACACACACTCACGGCAAGTGTGGGACTAGAACACTGACCTAACTACTTTGTTACACTACAGCATTATGCAGTTACAGAACGCACTACTGAGATTACTGGGACACAGCACTCCCAGAGGTGTATTTGTAGATGGGTGACATCATCGCCCTTGCTAATGATGGGTATAAGAAATGTATGGAGTGTGGGCAGTCTAAAAGCAATTTAGAGTCCACTGGCAAACAGGGATAGACATACACACACACACACACACACACACACACACACACACACACACACACACACACACACACACACACACACACCAGTGGCAGATACGGAACACCTGCCTTTTTACAGATTACTATTACAATACTACATACTTACGAATCGTGCCACAGAGACTACACATGTCAAGGCTGCCATTATGACTGTCTGGGAATGCAGACATCAACAGGGATGCTGGCAGTTAAGATGTACATATCTGTGAACCTGTGTGTTTAAAGTAGGAATCCATCCTGACCTGGAGTATGCCCATCTTTGGAATGGACGACTACTACCACTATACAGGGTTACAATGACCATGCTCATACACAGAGGCACATAACCAACACAAGGTGTCACTGGGCATGCTGACACACTTAGTAACACAGGGCTGTTCGGAATGCATTATGTGCCCATCTACACAAGGATATACTGGGCATGCTCATACACTTAGTAGCACAGGGGGCATGCTCACACACTTAGTAGCACAGGGTTGGTCGGAATGCACTACTATGTGTCCATCTACACAAGGATATACTGAGCATGCTCATACTCCTAGTAGCACAAGGCTGACTGGGATGCACTCTGATGCTAAACGCGGAGGGCCACAGTGGCCATGCTATTACAGGTAGACATAAAGAACACATCGTAATGGGCTCTAGTGTTAGTAGTTGTCATTGTTAGCGGGAACGCTGCTCTACATATATTTGACACCAGTCTTTTACACATCAGCTGTCATTCTGGGATGACATGGCTGACAGTAGACAGGCCTTTGTCACATATCACATGCATCCATGATACAAGAGAGTGTGGATATTACCCAAGTCGCATCCGCCCACACAGTGCCATTCCAAGGCAAATGTCCTAAACACAGGTTAACTCCCATACGCCTACAGGACAACTGCATTGTTTTCTTATGCTAACCAGTGCTAGATGTGTAGCGTCCATATTCACAGCTGGTCACTGTAGATCCAAAAATGGGGAGTACTGACATCTGTGCAGTGAGGAACACCTGGCTGATGGCTCTGTAGTACACAATAGCACTACCACCATATACCTCAGAACCTAGCACTACCACCATATACCTTAGAACCAGACATGTGGGCCATAACACAGGCATGGACCGCTATAGGTGGTGTACCCACATACATAAAGGCCACTCACATGTACTGACTGGTCCCCCCATGAAAGGCATCACAGATGAGCCATGTGCAGGACACAGTGTCACATGCTGCATTCTAGGATGTAAACTGCAGACACCGCCATGCCCTCGGACCGCCAACACATAATCATACATGTTGTATGACATAGAAGAGTGCACCACTATGTGACCCTTGACCTGTGTACTGTACTAAGCTTTACATCAACTGTAGAGAGTACACATGTACTGACACAGTTGCATCATGTGTTATGCAATGCACTGATACCACTGTCTGTGACCAGGTCAGCTGTACACATACCAGGGGCCCTTGGTACTTTCCACCATTAGCAGATGACTGTTGCTGTGCACCGGTACACACCTTCATGTATGGATATGACATACATGTAACTGCCCTGGGTATGTACATGCCACACACACAATATACATGTAAATAGCATAGCTGTTGCAGTCCTTTGTGCAAACACACATGCACATGGAATGTAGGTCCATGGCTGCTGAATGCTAGCAGTACATAAGGTGTGATATCAATGTTGACAGAGGTAACATCCCCTCTGTACTGGTCACCCATCATATCATACAACAGTCCATGTGTCATGTATGTCATTGCACATATCCACCAATTGCAATGCCTACAAACATGACCAAATGTCAGGATTGTAGGACCTACACACCTGTACATGTAGTGTTGTGTGTTCAGATAACATGCATGTGCAGTTGCTAATGTATGTAGGTGGCGTGTATCCTAGTACATCATGCAGCTGCAATGCAGCCTCAACATTGCCAACTGTATATGGTGATATGCTGAATGTACAGAAAGATGTACCACAGGTATGGACAGATGAGTTGAAATAACTAAGTGGTGGGGCACCTTTGCAGATGGATGTTTGCTGTGGACAGCTCACATGTGTGTCACAAGTGGTCCTACAATACCCTGTGTAACCGGTAAGAAATGTTTTTGTTAATTAAAGGACATAACACACAACTTAGACAGCAGTTAGGGTGACAGCAAAGGTAAATCACTTGACACCTGTTAATAGATATGACGTCCCTAGTGCATATATCAACACTGTTGCCATGGGAAGCATCAGTACAGTTTGTAATGCGTGCAATACTGCTGTACGTCTGACATACATAACATGAGCTAGGCAGGTCTGAGATTCCCAGTACTGGCATGTGTGGTTGCGTGTGTGTCCATATATGTCACATATTGTGGGGAATACATCTCAATTGTTACTCACTCTCCTGTACACTAGTGTACACATATATACAGACTGCAATGTAGAAAGTGGGACATAGGCAGGGGTGTGTTTCTCGCACATGTGAGGTATCTGTATATGCATGACATAGGTGTATTAATTACTGAATGCCACAGTGTATATATGTAGGGCTGACAGGTCCCTGGGTTGAGGATGTATGTTACCATACTGAACTGATAAGACCCCTCCCACCATCCGGGTGATGCATTCTACTATCTGTGTTGATGTCCCCAATCTTAGGCCGTACTGACTACCTGTACATGTGTATTCTCTGTGGCGCATCATGTAGGTGCACAGTACTGTAATGATGATTTGCACATAGGCAGGGGTCCTCATCCCACCAGTAACAACTGTGTGCAAGTGTGTGTTACTGTGTCAGTGAAGCCGTGAGTGTGTTACTGTGTCACTGAATACATGTGTGTCAATACCTGAGTGTGTGGGTGCAGTTGTGTGTTGGCATCCTGTCATGGGAACGTGTATTACTGATTCCCAATGAGGCATCACACTTCCCACTGGCCTCTACCCTTGTAATCAGCTAGACCACTCTCTTACCTCACCACTCCATGTAACTGTACCTGTGATGTCACCCTTTATGGATGTCACGTCTGTGGCCACAGTAGCTTAATACACAGCTATCATGCTCTTGGAATGGTAGACGTGTTTGTAACGTGGGACATTCTCAATGGTATGTGGCAGCTACACGGTGCATGCTGGTATATTCGTACATACCTGTGAGTAGTCCACATTGACATATGGGACACTAACTGCAAACACTGACATCCACCGGCACATGCAATTAGACCTGAAGAAGGACAGCAGAACATCATGACCAACATGCAGTTACTGTTGTTACACAAGACACATACTGTTAACAGTATTTTACACCTGTACTACATGGTATATCTGCTGCCTGTCAACAGTTCTCAACATTTGTAAACTACACATATCATCCTAGTCTGTTCACCTTGTGCATCAGACCATATGAGCATGTCCCTGCACTGATGGTGTGGATGTCAGGGATGCGACACAGGTATCATCATATGCACAGGGTGATAATGTTTGCCAGAGGCCTAGGCTGCACTGTTGTTACACAAGACACATATTGCTAACAGTATTGTACACCTGTACTACATGGTATATCCGCTGCCTGTCAACAGTCCTCAACATTTGTAAACTACACATATCATCCTAGTCTCTTCACCCTGTGCATCAGACCATATGAGCATGTCCCTGCACTGATGGTGTGGATGTCAGGGATGTGGCACAGGCATCATCATATGCACAGGGTGTTAATGTTTGCCAGAGGCCTAGGCTGCACCATTGGATGAGATCATATGTGTGGGTTTAGGCCTTTGATCTAATTG
Source organism: Protopterus annectens (assembly GCF_019279795.1). Classification (NCBI taxonomy): domain Eukaryota; kingdom Metazoa; phylum Chordata; order Ceratodontiformes; family Protopteridae; genus Protopterus; species Protopterus annectens. The sequence continues at coordinate 209,443,572 of NC_056750.1, read as the reverse complement.
GGCATGTGTGGATGTTATGCATGTGTGTGTTGCAGTGCCCTACATATGTTTCCAGTGTGTGCGTGTATGTATGCACACAGTTCTCCCATGTGTCTGGCCTACACAGGGGTATTATTGACAGCTGCAGACTGTACAGGCAAGGTTTTACAGTTCACGGTGTCCGGCCATGGACATGTGACCTGTGCCTGCCAGGGGTTGCACGGGCACTACCAGACAGAGGTGCAGATTGGGTACTGTCTGATGTCACTTGTCCACTGGAACTGTGTCCCTGTTGGGACCATCCCGGGCCATGTGCATGTGGCCTGCTGTGTCGTGGTGTGGACAGCACAGCACCAGATGCACTGCTGCTGCTACCGCCACTAAGAGAGCGGGCATGTGAGGTAGCTCGTACAGGTAGACCTGACACAGGTGATGTAGCAGGCCTACATCCACGTGCCCGATGCCTCACTCCTACCAGATGTTCCAACACAGACAGCTGATGCTTGCGGATTGTCATGCCATGGTCAAGGACTCCAACCATGTCACCCAACTGTGTATCTAAGGCATCAGCAATCTGCTGTTGAGCATTTACCATTGCCTGGATGTTGTTTAAAGAATGGACAGCAGTCCTCTGTAGCCTCTGATCTTCCCTGTTGCGCTGTTCAGCATGTGCCTGTGCCTCCATTACAGCCTGAAACATGCATCTGGTGACACCAGCTGCTGTGCTCTGTCATGCAGGAGCATGTTGGCCAGAGGTCCTTCTACGAGCAGTACTGGCCACATGCCTGTGTGGAGCACCACCAGTAGTTTGGCTGACACCATGGTGTGCAGGCACACCTTCCATAGCCCCCACACTTTCCTGTTCCAAGCTACCATGTGCCAACTGTCCTTCCTCTATGACCACTGGTGATGGGGTATGTGCAGGTATGGGATCTGTGTGTGGGGATGAGGTGGATATAGCTGGAATGGCAACCAATGGCACAGTTTCAGCCCCTGACAACTCTGCCTGTGTCTCAATCATACATTCATCATCACTGCTAGAGTCTGTGGGGACACTAACATCAGATGTACTGCAGGAGGGCAATGCACCTACATCACCTGTGAGGGCAGACAAGAACTGTACATCACAATCTATACAATAGACACACACACAGACACACACGCATGTGATATGACAGAAGGCATGCAACATGCATGTGATACGGCAGACGGCATGCAGTGCAGACAATAATAGTGGTAGTTATCATACATCCCTAGGTTGCATACAACAGCATGCATGTGTCATAGCAGACAGCATGCAAATTACACAATCATAGTAGTAGTTAGCATACATCCCTATGTTACACCATGTGGACCAGCACAGGTTAACAGTACACCTGCCTGATGTGTGGCATATGACCTTGATAATCACATGTAGTATGACATGTGATCTGCTGACGTGTGCAATGACATGCATACATGTTTAACACAATGGTGTCCTGTCACATATACAGTGGGGCAATGGTGTACCAATTCAGTGTTGTCTGTCTGCCCTACAGATATACTGCACATTTAGCTGATGTGCATGGCCATTGCTGGGAATCATGAGGCATCTCTAGTGCTATACAGTATGAGTTACAGACAGGGTTCATAGCCATGACTGTGTTCAGATACAATACATATATACTGTGGAATGTGACCCACGTCACTGAGGTGTATACACACTAAACCATGATGTCAAAATTGTGACACAGGTCACTGATGGGTATACGGATGACACCCCTGCACATCTGCAACCATATTGCTGCAGCCTGGCAACTATGGCCAGACATGGCGAACACGTCAGTACACTATGTCCCACATGACATCTGTGTACTACACACACACACACACACACACACACACACACACACACACACACACACACACACGAGGAGCTAGTATGACATTTATGTCCAACACCAGCAACGAGAATGTACTGTATATGTGGCCTGATGTGGATACTGTACATGTGACTGCTGTCATGTCACAACACCCTCAAGACGTTCAACACATCTTATGTGGTGGATTGATGTTACGCCTACACAAGATGTGCACAGGCCTGTAGGATGTCTAGTGTTCCACATCTACAATATGACCATTATACAAAGGCCATGGTTGAACCATGTGTAGCCATTGTACGACATGGTGTACACACAAGCACAACACATCTACTGTTTGTGTTGCTCCATGTCTCTGGCCATCCTCCATGGCCATGTGTGTACATGTGATGTCCAAATTATTGTGATGGGCATCTATTTCACATGTCTGTGTTGTCCCATATGACATATATGCTCCACTGACAACAGGGTTATGCAGATAAAGGGTGGTATGTGGGATATGTTTTCAGGTTAGGTAGGCAGTGTAGCAGCCAGGCCAATAGATGTCATGGACATGTCAAGATAGCACATCACATTGTGTGACATTCATAGCAGGGCTATGATCTACACCAGTGAAACCTGTGTGCTGGCCATACTCCAGCCCACTGTGTAGTACTGTTTGTATTCACCACATGTGTAGATCAGATCTGTAGTATGTCCGTAAAGTGAACAGCACCTCCACCATTATATGCACAGCTGTCAACACAGCTGGCAATGACAGTTTGTGAGGATTCATGTTGGTGAGATGATTCACATAGTTTGCAAGTGTTACACATGGGTAGTCATTGTGATGCATTGCAGGTCCGACCTGTATATTGTGACAGGACCATACACTATGCATACATGTTGTAAATGGCCACATGGCAGATAGATTTGTGCATTACGGTTCCTGATAAATAATAACACTCTCACCTGCAATGGGCTCCTGTCACAGTGGAATGCCAGAGGTACCTAAATAGGAGTAACACAGCAGTATGAGCATAATCCACCCCTGTATAAAGGCTACAGGATGCAATGTGCATAACACATACACCAGTACATTAGACTATACTATGGTGTATGCACATGTGTGCATGTACAGAGTAGCATACTATAGTATGCAGCATGTGTGTATACATGCCTTGCATATGATGTTACATTACATATTGTACAGTGACACATGCAATTATATGGAATATAGTTGTTATAGGTGCAGTACTGACTTACCAGGCAACTCCAGGCTCAAAGGTTGAGAGACACCCACCTCCACAATATTGGCTAAGGCTTGTGGATGTGATTCTGCAGGTGTCCCCAGGTTGGCCAGTAGCTCCTCGGTACGTGTGAGTGGGGGCTGGGTTGGTGGTCCACCACCTGTTGCACCTTGTTCCCTGGCAATTGCATTCACAAGCTGTTTCGCCCATCTAATGAGGTCTATACAGTGTCTGCACACCTGCTGGTATTTGCGATTGTGGCCACCCACATCATTAACCCTCCTGCGAAGTTCCATCCACAGGGCATCCCGCTGCTGTGCATCCTGTGGCACATGACTGAACAGGATATTGTGATTGTCGAGTAGGTATGGGATAAGGGCCTCATCCTCCAAGCATGTAACAGGGGGATGCCTTGCATGTGGCATACCTGGAAGACATAATGATGGAGACAGGTCACAGTAACTCACATAGACATACAGAGCTACAACTGAACATACATGTGTATTGCATTAATTAAGTTTAAATAGTTGTATTTGCAAACCTACATGACACTGACGTGTTTGTGTCACACGCATGTGACACTCAATGTTGAGTGGATATTATCACCATATATGTGTATGTGTCACCTGATTACATTGCTCATACTCCATGTGGTTGCTGTCTTGATGTGGGCATGTCTGTTTGCCTGTACTGGTGTTCCTACCTGTCAACTCATGGCTGGATGTGTCCACATTAATACAGTCGACCTTGATGCAGTGTATATGTCACATATAAGGACTTACACTGCCTTAACAGACATGACCTGTGACCCTGCAGACATGCTCACATAAGGTTTTACATGTATGTGTTTTGCCATATACATCTACACGGCACTGTACAGAGATTCAACATCTTGCCATGTATCACCTGTGTTGCACATGTGATAGACATGGGACACTGGCTAGCCAGATGGTATTTGCAGGGATGGATATCAACTATAGCATGTACAGTCAAAGTCAACTAGTGGGCTATATGCCATGGGCCATGTATGAATCTAGGATGAAAGGTTACCTGGCAGTAGCCAACAGGTTGGTCTGTGGGGCCAGGTGGAGCAGTGCCACATTACTGATCCACAAGGTTAATGATACATATACCATGCATTACCATGCGGTCATCACACAATGTCTGAGAGGGGAGCAATGTGCAGCTTTGACAGACAGGAATGCATAGTATGGCAGGACTATGTCAAGTGTATGGGACAAGGATCTGTCCAGTATGTGGTAGGTGGATGTCCATGAAGTATGTGTTCGAGATCTGGATGAGTACGTGTAGCATGTCCAACATCACTGGGCTGGACATGGATTTATTCTGGGTATGCATCATGCTACATAGTGGAGATGGGGAATAGGAAAGCTGGTATAGGCCATCTGCACATGGCCAATACCCCTTAAAGGAAATATGTGATCTGATATGGGTCACTTGAGTGTTCCGTATGGCTGGACAATGATCTCTATATTCATGAATGGCATCCTATCATTATTAGGGTTGCCACATATGACTACCTGACAGGTGTGGTGATGTAGCTATCACAGGAAAGACAACTGCCCAGCTGCATCCCTCACACGCAAGTGTCCATTATGTTGACCGCTGCCTAGGTGGTAGTTCATGGGTACAGGGTTATTAACATAGGGGTGACAATGCGAGTCAGCTATTGCTCCTAGGTCATAGTCATTTGCATACTTCAATAGGCAGATGCCTTCTGTTTGTCTGTGAGGTATGGACTACAATGAGGGGGAATAAAATTCATTAACCCTGACATACTGTAGCTGCCACTGGTGTGATGATAATGTATTATTCAGACACCTTCTGTAGTGTTGGTTCTGCCAGCAGTCCTGTTGCAAAACACTCCTGTGACATAGGAATGTACATCTAGTATACTGAGTGTAGGTGGTACACAGTATGGGTGATGATGTCCTATGACCTAGCAAGGTTATGATATGCAGTGTGACATCAACTATACTGTCATCTACATCTGTACTGCTGACATCACTTAATCGATCAAGGTTCATGGCCTTCCAGACCAGACTCAGCAGGGTAGTAGTAAATTACTTCCCATTATCAGTGGTGTCTCCCCCTGTATGGGTTGTGATACCTGTTGGTGTGCACCATTCAGTGTGTACACAACCTGACATGGAGCTATGTTTTACATGATGTGTACGTGGAGAGCATCTTGTTTTGCCATATGTGTATGATACAACCTGTAATGTGGGCAGGTCCCATGCAGACTGTGTGCAGCTTGTACCTGCATAGTTGTGGGTACAGGGGCCCTGTGGTGTACATGGATATATGCTTGTGTACCTGTTGGGGGAAGGGGCCACATGTTTATGTTATCCAAGACCCTATCTGGATTGCTTATTCATGCTAAGCACTTGTTCAGGACTTGTAAGCACTACATAAGCTAATAATTACTATAGCAGTCAATCTTCCTCATTACCTACAGGTAAGGGTGAACAGGTTTTGTACATACTTTTCTCACTTGCTTAGAGTAATTTAGCTCTTGTACTCATTTTCCTCACTTATCTAGGTGAATGCAGTTCTATATTCAGGCATGTCCAAGAGTCAACTGCCAGTGTTCTCACCTGTCTATCTGATGAATCTGGACATCTTGAGGCAATGTACACATTGCCTCATGTACACAGACAAGCCTCTCAGCCTACCACCCAACACTACAACCTGTGAGAGATGCACTCATCTAGCCAAACTGGAGGTAAAGGTCTCTCCAACCAAGCCTGACCCTGACTGTCATGTGGAGAAGGTACACATTCACACAACACCACACTCATCACATAAGTCTCACTGAATCTACCCCACCATTAACTGGGAAAACTACTTATGTACCAACACATTAGCTCAATGGTTTCTGGAATTCATAAACAGCAATGCCCTGACTCAACATATCCACACACCCACCAGGGGCATCAATATCCTAGAGTGAGGCATTACCAACATGAGTGACTGGTGCTCCACACGTGAAGCCAACTCCTCGTTGGTCCGATCAGACCATGTGCTAAACACCGTTGATATCCACATCCCGCACCTACCTCCATTAAGGGAACCACATTATAATATGTCTACAAGGCCAACTACATGCTTCTTAAGACAGACGTGGTGGACGCCATGACACGCATGCAGATGGACAGTACTGTTACAACTGCTGAATCCTACACAAATGCACTCTATAAGCACTTACAGGAGTGCATGGCTTGTGCTATCCCAAACAGAACCAGCATGCAATACTCCTAATTAACTAAACCAATCTGGTGGTCCCCTGCCATAAACATATTGTACTACAGGAGGAAGACACTGTTGCAAATGAGAGTACAATACCATGCATGGAGGAGCTCCCTGGCCAGCCTCAATAAGAAGGTGAGATCCCTTATAATATCCTCCAAAGCTAGCTATGAAAACTATAACACAACTAATACCAGCAACAACCACAAAGCATTCTATAGCTATGTCACATATCTCAATTTCGGCAACCAGATCTGCTCTGAGTTACAGCACAAAGGCATGAACATTACAGAAACAATTGATATCGGCAACATCCTGGCAGAGCCCTCTCAAAGCTGCACACTCTAAAGGCAATATCACAGCATCCATGGGACCGGACATCCCAGGCTGCATTTTACACGAACTTCAGATTGTACTGTCTCCCCACCTATGCACCATGTTCAATAATAGCCTCACATCGGGCATAGTGCCCCCTGAATGGCGCACAGCAACAGTTATCCCACTGCTCAAAGGTGGTGCCACAATGGACCATGGGACCTATTTCCCTATAGGCCTGACTAGCCTGATCTGCAAGGCTATGGTGCACATCATGGATCACTGTCACAGAGACATTGGGTACCTCCAAACCTTTGATCCCTACCTGTTTGGCATTGTTAAGGGTGGACCATGCCTCCTAAACCTGGTGGACTTCTTAGAGGCAGTTACCAAGGCATTAGATGAGGGTAAGGAGATCCACACAGCCTACCTAAATCTCTCATAGGCTTTCAACACCATTCCTCCTTCTGGTATTATCAACATATCCATCCGCCTGAGCATTAACCCCTACGTCATGTGATGGTTTACAAAGTGGCTCATGGACAGAACCCACACAGTGGGAGTTGCATACCCTAGGTCCAACTGTATACCAGTTACAAGTGGCGTCCCCCAGGGCTCAGTTCTAGGACCCCTCATGTTCGGTATATACTTCTCTGATGTACAGATAAGCACAGGAGGGCTTTGGATGAAAGGGTTTGCAGACAACTGCAAACTAGGGGACATAATTGTTTCCCCAGCTGTTACAGACACCCTCTGAAATGGTCACACTGAGACGGATACCTGGTGTTAATATCATGGCATCAAGCTGAATGCCTAAAAATGCATAGATATCCCCTTTGGCTATAACTAATTACCCACAGACTACCACATAGGTGCTATTCCCCTACATACAGAAAAGGTAATACAGGATCCAGGAACCCCAGTAGATAGCAATCTCTCCTTCGATACCCATAATGACAAGGTGGTTAGAATATCCTTCTGCATGGCCCCCGTAATCTCTAATAGGTTCGCATCCAGATCAGAGGGGCCATTGTGACTCTACACATGTCATATTAGACCCATTAAAGGGTACAACATCCCATTTGGGATATACATTACAAGACAATTGCAACATCTTGGAAGACCACACCAGTACCACACCAAGAGGATTACTGACCTCAAACGGATGACCTATGCAGCCCAACCTAAGAAACTCCAGTTGTAATCAGTTGCATACCACATACTCACAGGTGATCTCTGCTTGACATACAAGGCCCATGTCCAACCCTGTATTGCTGGATATGCTCCACCTAAACAGAAGCCCCTAAGAGCCACATGCTCTAGGGATATACACCTAACCACAACAATGAGTAGGACGTGCTGGACGGATGGATTCCTGACCCGGACACTCCCCATGCTTTAGAACATGATTCCAATGTACATCAGGCAGGGCCCCTCATGAGCACTCTTCAAGGGAAACCTTGAAGTGTGGATGGGAGACAGACATGTACCCTGGGGATCACTGCAGTGGCTCTGCTGGACAGAGGCACAGGGAACTATTGGCTCTGCCATTCAGAGGCACAGGGAACCAACCTATGGGGGTGGCAAAAGCCAACACACGCTAGCTAGGCTCACAGATACCCTTGGTAAGACAGCCTAGTACCTACCTTTGCACATATTACATGTCTTATGTGCATGGATAGTTAAATAGCTCTTCCATTTTACTTTGCTATCATGATGATAAACTGTCGGCTCACTAAAAGACATATGTATCCTGTTATTGTGCATTGTAAATGCCAATTGACATAACTAATGTTTGCCTAACATTACAGTAATGCTATGTAGCTTGTAATACATATCTGCCTACAATACTGTACATTACACAGTTATTGGCACAATATCCCACAATGCAAATCATACTTGCACAGTGGCACAACATTCCACATGTTATTCTCTGTAATACACCCATACATATGGCTACAGTTACAATATATCAACATATACTATCCCCTGTTATAGCACATACTTGTTGGACCAGCCCTGCCACTGACATCAGCTGGTGAGGAGTATTTCTGTTCAAAGCCCTTATATAGCATCCCTTGTGGTGTATGCAGTGTTTGCCTTGTGACCTACAGCAGTACACACAAATACTACAAGCATTACTATGCTCAACAATACATCACTACAAGATAACTGTTTACACTATATGGATTGCGTGCACTTTAAATACTACAGAAAAGTACTACATACACAGACATACTGACTGTTCTACATACCTTATTAGTAACCCGAGGTGTCATTAACTGTTGATTCAATCCTTTTCGGTTTGTATTTTAATGTTATTTGTAACATTCTGCTGGTATATACGGATGGTTTGAATGTGTAATAACACATCCTTTTATAGTTACATATTGGTAACGTGGTATCCTGTCCAACAATTGCTGTTCCAAAGTAGTTAGTTAGATGCACATCAGCTTTGCAGCTACTCCATTAGCCGATACCATGGCAACAGTGGTGTATAACTGAGTACTCCTTTTGGGCGTTGTCTGTTTGCCTTACTTTCGAGGGAGACAGCCTAGATGTGTTTTTGGGATATATTTCAACAGCTATATGGAGACACACAGAGATATATTACCTTCATGACTCCCGTGGACTGTGTGTAATGGCTAGATGATTTAGTTCCACATGTGAGTACAGCTGTTATATTTTGGAACAGTGCTACTTATGCAGGGTTTGTTTGTACCTGATACGTCTGCAGATGTTTAAGTCTAGCAAGGATGTTTGGCCAGCTCAAGGCTGTATGACTATGTATGAACTGCTATGTGATGTACAGGGTGCTCACCAGACATCCTTGATTTGGTGTACAGGTGTAGCATACTGTGCTGTTACTCACTAATTGCTAACACATCCTGGTGTACGCACAACCCTCTGAAACGGGATTAATGCAAACAAACCCTGTTACACCAGCAGCTGTTCCATTGTATAACAGCAGCTATTTCACATAGGGCCATATTAGTGTGTCTCTGACAAGGTATGTTAAGGCTTCTGCAGATGTCGTACAGTGTGTGAATGATTTGTGATGTTATTACAGTTTGTATTGTAATATGTTTGGATGTGGGGGTGATGTTGGTGGGTGTGCTTAGCAGATGCGGGTGTGTAGGAACTGCTTTTATACATAATTGCTATATGCATGAGGGTTCCTTCCCTATTTGAACACCTATCCTTTTGTGGGATAATACAATGGTAATTGCAGGGTGATTCATTAAGGCACTGTTATGTGGTTCCTGTATAGCATGCAGGTGATGTTAGTCCTTGAATCCCTTCGGTAATACATCTGAATGTAATAACATGTTGCTACATGATAGCTGTGTATTTCTGTCATAGCTATTTGCAGTCATCATAGTTGTGTTGGTGACTGACCCTCTTTTCGCTAGGGTTGCCACCTTTTCATATGGCCATAGTGGGACCTTTTCAGGACACACATCTGATTTTAAAGTCCGACACAAACCCACAGTCAGTACAAGGGATAGAACTTTCCTTTCTTGCCTAAATATAAGCTTATTTTTGTAGCAGTTTAGTTGCTTATCCTGTTTCCTCTAACATGCAGTTATTTTAGATACAGAAATAAGTAATGTATGCAACTATTACAGTACATATGGGACATAATTATGTCCTACAATCCCAGGACATTTACCACGTTTAATATATTTGGTCAGGACAAAACCGCCCAAAGAGGGAGTGTCCCTCGCAAAGTGGGACAGGTGGTACCACTATCATTGGCTCATGTCCATAGCACATATTTGTAATAGTGTATAGGCATATACTCTCCATATCCTTTGTTCATAAAGGTTGGTAGTGGCGGATACTGTGTGATCCATAGCTGTAAGCACATTGGATCATTGCTAATCAGTGCTGTGTGTTGCTAGGCAAAGCCGCAGGATAGGGGTGTGGAAGTAACCATAGCTTTGCTTAGCTGAGAGCACACAAGGTAACCGAAAGTTCATGTGAACGTGGATGAAAACGTGCACAAAACCCGTTAAACAGCTGTGCGTGGCGCGCACCACAGCTGACACAGGAAGGCTACGGGAAGACAATAAGGGAATGCTGCAGCATAGTAATTGGAGTACAAATGAGTAATTACCACCTAGAAACTCACAGTGGGCCACAGACAACAGCTAACAAGGCTGCTAGCAGCTACCTGCAGAACAGGAAAGGGGTGGTGCCGTGCAGCAAAGAAAAGAGAACTGTCACAGCAGAAGAAAGCAAAATTGCAGTAGATCAGCTACATAACACATTTCCCAACACAATCCTGGGTTGTGGAAGCACAAAAGAAGAAAGGCGGCAGCTGGATGCATGCCTGACAATGGGAGGGGAATCGCATTGAAAATAGAAGCAAAGGGCAATAGATGAATCACGGCAGACAAGCGTAAGTCAACACCAAATGCCCCACAATAGCAGTACCTGCTGTAAAACCAATAATTAAGATACCCTGCAGCTGGAATAGCACAAACACACCCAATTACACCAGCATCATCTATTGCACAATAGTATAAATACCACCTTGGGTCTCCCCTGAAAAGAGGCTACTAGCATAGTGGGACTAATGGAGTATTTGTGTGTGTGTGTGTGTGTGTGTGTGTGTGTGTGTGTGTGTGTGTGTGTGTGTGTGTGTGTGTGTGTGTGTGTGTGTGTGCATGTGTGTGTGTGTGCATGTGCGTGCGTGTGCACATATGTGAGTGTGTACGTATATATATATATATATATATATATATATATATATATATATATATATATATAAGTCACTGGCATTTGATTGAACTCTCTTTTATTTGAATGTTGTGTACTGTGTGCTCAGAAGCTCAAATGTGCATTTCATTGAATGCATGGAATTTTAGGGGTAAGTGTGGGTTTGGAGATTGGGAGGATGGAGGTTTGTGTGTATATATGTGTGAGTGTGTGTGTTATGTTAAGGAGACAGTCTATCAAAGTGTTTGTACAAGTATAATAGTGTTAGGGTTAGAGTGCAGTATAGTGTTCTTTGTTTTTTCTGTTTTCTTATTGTATGAACTTTGTGTCTGACATATTGTTTACAGTGGCAGTGTTATGAGAAGGGTTTTTCTACTGTAAAGTGTAAGGTTGGGGTTATGGGTAGCAGCTGGTTTACGGTTAGCATGTATTAATAAGATGTAAAGGGGTATTTACAGCAAGGTTTTTCAGATGATTTCAGATGCAAGCCTTAGCATCCTTTGCTCCAACTTATTGATAAAAAGTACAGGCCCTCTCAGTAGTTAGAGAAATGTGATTAGCTGTTTCATTACCCGTGCTTATTAACTAAGCATATTTAAAAAAATAGTCTTATTCAAATATTTGCCCAGAGGCCCGTTTCTAATAGCTATATTTTTCTTTCACTATCTAGTTTTCGTACTTTGTAAATGATAAAGCTGTAGTTTTTTTGGCCAACAGCCTATGTACTGCAGTGGTTGTTTTCAGTAACGGACCCCGTGCTGAAATGGGGATGTACATTTATTTACCAGAATGAAAAGAAGAAGAGGTTCCAAAGATAACATCAGATGCATTGGCTGTAGGTGATTTCGAAGCTTCCTGTCAGTTTGTCAGCAACAAACCAGTGTCCGTTCCTCCCCCAATGTACATTTGCAATCGGGACACTTACGAAACCTGTCCCAGCTCTGACAACACCTCATTGTGGTTAGTACTGTCCCAAGAAGATAAGCGGAACCCAATACCAGAAGCCAATAGTTACACAAGTCAAAACACTTCTTCAAAGACCTGCCTTAAGCTGGCCATCTGAAGTTCAAAGCAAGCATAAAAGCATTTATTTGCAGGCAATAAGATAAACGTGTATTGAATATAATTTATGATGTACATTGTTTTTTACTCGCAGAGGCGCATATATTTGCATACTCATGACAGGTTCTGCTCTAGGGAATAATTGTCAAGAGATTTGTCTTACCTGTCTTAATTCCATACATCATCAGTACTACTGATAACAAGAAAACCGTCCTCCACAGGTATAATAAATACATTATTTACCAATTGACTGCTTCCTGACTAAGCTGTAGTGTTCTGGTTAATGAACATGATGAATAAGTAAATGTTTCTAGCTGTACTGTGTATAGAAGAACCCGGCTATTATTCTATTGATCCAGAAGTTAGAAGACTTAAGTGATTGTTCTTATTATCATCACAGTGATGACATCATAGGCTCCTAGGTAAGTACTAGGCTAGCTGGCCTTGCAGGACATTGAAAGCCAAGCCAGTTTCATTTTTTATGTTTGAATTAACCTAACATCAAGCACATTTTCCCTGTAACTCTGCACCTTCTCTAGTTTCTTGAAATGGTACAACTGCAGTGCACTCTGTGTAGTGGTTTTTAAACCCTAAAACATATGGATTCTGAGTGCAGCACTTTGAAGTCACTCATTTATTAGTGGGCCTAACTTATTCTGCTAGATAGTAGTACTTACATCCAAATTCACAATGATGTTACTCTGCATACTCAAAGGAAAGCCTTTTTATTTTTGAATGACTCTGAAAACTAGTTCATTAGCTAGTGGTGTTAGTAACTTAGATAATTAGTTTATTAGTTATTATCATTCATATTTAATGATCATTTTCAGAGATGACATTGGAGTTTTGCACCTTAATGTCTTAATCACAGCTACAAAGTATGCATTTTTTTTTCATTTGTTAACTAGATACTTCCACTAGAGTCCAGGCCTCTTTTCATGGTTGTGCCTGAAACACTGTGTACAAGTAGCCTGCTCTGTAGCACTATGGACATTTTATTCAGGGATGACCCCTTCACTTTTATCTGACACAGTCTTCTGTCCCTTTGCCATGTCGCTCCAGTGCACTCTGGTCTCTAGTGAGAATACTGCTAACCTGTCAAGTCTCTGCTCACATCATTTCTCTACTCACCCCGCACACCTTACATTGTGAAATTTAATTTTGAGGATACACTCTCACATTCATTTTTATGGGACTGATGATCCTTCCTATTCTGCTTCCTGTTCCAGGCAGGGTATTTCTCCTTCCTATCCTTTCCCCTCCCACTAAATGATACTTTTCACCAGGATTAGGTGGGCCTAGTGGAATACTTGACATTTGTCTGCAGGGAATTTCAGATGACACTTTTCTACCACTTGACCAACTTCCCAAACCTTTCCTTAGCCTCTTTTTCACACCTCCTCCACTGCTGCACCTGTCCTTGTGCCATCAGCAAAGAGGGTGCGCCTTTTCACACTTTCCTCCTGGATCACTGAGATACATACTGAAGGTTAATGGACCCATGACTGACTCCTGCTGTACTCCACTTGTCACTTTCCTTATTCCTAACATCTCTCCTAATAACACAGTCCTCTTTGTCCTTCCACTGGATCAAGCAGCAGTCTTATTCCTCATTCTCACCCCCCTCCCTCAGTTTTCTTATCATTCTTCTGTGTCAGAGCAAGACAAAGATGTAGATAGACTAAGATTTCTGCTACTTTCCTCAAAGTTCACATGTAACTCATTTGTGGTGGACTGACTGCTCCATCTGGCCATAAATCCATGTTAACTGATGTCTTCGAGAGCATTCTCTTCTACAAAAGAAAAATTTCTTTCCCAAAGAATTCTCGCAGAGACTTTCCCTGCCACTGCTATTAGGCTAACAGGCTTGTAATATCCGAATGTTTCCTTCCTGCCATACACCATGTGCAAAGGTACTACACTTGGTATCTTCCACCCCTCAGACATTTCTGCACTAGCTTATGATCTACTGAAGATATTGAACATCACTGTCAGAGTTCTGCCAGTACGTCAGATTCCTGCACTCTCTTGTTGAAAGCACATCTGGTCCTTGTGTTTTCCCTTCTCTAAGAGCAATCTGTTCCATCTGCACCCACTCCCTCTCTGTTTATCTGTCAACTGTTCTTTCCATTCTGCCCTACTTCTTTTACAGCACAGCACCCTCCCCTTGACTTCCTTTTTGAACACAGAACAAAGTATGCATGCAGTAGCTCTCCTCCTTCTGTGCCTTCTGCAGTCTGTCTCTCTCCATTCTTTGCACAGCTAACCAGGGTTATCCCTCCTTCCCTTCTTTTCGCTGTGTGCCTAAAAAGCCAGTGTTCTTTCTCATCATTTCTGCCAGCTTCCACGCACACTGTTGTTCCTGCTGCCTTTATCACTTTTATTTCCCTTCTAGTAGCCTCATTCTGTCTCCTCTCTATCTTCCTATTGCCTTCTTGCCACCTCTTGTAGGTCCTACCTTTTGCTGTAATTCCTGTGCAGCAACAATGGCCATCTAATTTTTTTTTTCATTTAGTTCTGTCCTCATACAGTTGTCTGTAGACTTGACTATTCCATCTCTGACCCATTTCACTTACTCACCATTTCCTAATTCCTAAATTCATCTTGGATCTTCACGCTGTCCAACATAATCTACTCTTGGAAAATCTCATGCTATCATCTTTTTCTTGGTAGTCTTACTGCCCCACCCCCACTGCAAATCATGCAGTAGCATGAACACTACTGGCTATGAATGCCTTATTCTGCATGTCCATGACACCATTTGCACTGGTTAGGACCATGTCCAGAATAATATCTGTTCTAGTAAGTTACACAGATGTTTGCTGAACACCCTCATTGTACAAGACCAATAGGTACTCTCATTCCATCTCTGCCTGGAATTTGATGTCTCAAGTTTTGGGTCTGGCTGATTCAGATCCTTCATGAACATTACCCCCCTTCTTTTACACCCCTTCAATTACCCCCCTTCTTTACATCACTCCATTAGTCTCTTCTCCAGTATCTAATCCTCCTCCTTTTCTCTTAATGTCTCTGAGATGGTACACTGATTCATCATGTCTCCCCTATGATTTACCAAACGTGCGAGTTACATAACCTAGGTTCTGACTCTGCTTGCCCCCTTCATGGGCTAGTGTTCCAATTTTCTTGTGACCAAACATCATCATCATCATCATCATCATTAGCCCCCTTTTTCCAGTTTTTTTCTAAATGGGATCACAGTATTGTGTTAACTGTTACCAGCTCTCTCAATTCAGTGCCACACTCCTGCCTTCTTCAACACTCATGCCTGACTGTCACAGATCTTCTTTCACACAATCCATACACCTCTTTGCTGGATGTCCTCTCTTCCTCTTAATTTCTTCTTACCTGTCCCAAATTGTCCTCACCAGATTGTGTACTGCTTTTCTGCACGTGTCCAAACCACCGTAATCTGTTCTCTTTGATCTTTTCTGCAATTGGAGCTACTTTGGCTTCTGCTCTTATGTCCTCATTTCTTCATCTGTCCCACAGCGTGCATCCTACCACCCTTCTCAGGCACTTCATTTCCATCACCTCTAGCTTCTTCATCTGCTCTGCCTTTACTGCCCAGGTTTCTATACCATACAATAGTACTGGTTGCACCACTGTCTTGTACACCTTACTTTTCAGCTTCTTTGGCATTCTTCTGTCATAGACTACACCTGATACTCTATGTCAGTTGGCTGCAGCCCCTCTGATTCTACCTTTGACCTTGTCATTCAGACTACCCTTCTCCTCAACCACCCCTCCCAGATACTTGAAGCTGTTTACCTGTTCCACTATCTTCCTTTCTGTCTCTATTCTCAGCTTCTTCTGATTTCCCCAATTTGCTTACATTACCACCATCTTAGCTGTGCTTAGTTTCATCCCATGTGCCTTTAGTTTTGCATTCCATTCTCCTATCCTTTGCTGGAGTTCTAGCTCAGAATCTGTCTGTAATGCCACATCATCTGCATACAGCAACTTTGTTGATCTGTCCCACCCAACCTGTTTGCTAATGTAGTCCATCACCAGTATGAACAGCAGTGGGCTCAGAGCCGAACCCTGGTGTACACCCACTCCCACTGGGAACCCCTCTGTGAGGCCGAACACTGTTCATACTTGAGTCATTGAGTCCTTGTACCTAGCCAGCACTAATTCTACCAATGTTTCTGGGACTTCAAATAACTGCAATGCTGCCCAGATCAGCTTTCTTGGGATCTTGTCGTATGCTTTCTCCAAGTCTAGGAATGCCCAGTCGGACTCTCTCCTCATCTCTAGCTTCTTCTCAAGTATCTGTCTCACTGCAAGCATTGGGTCAATTGTACTGCATCTTGATATGAACCTGAACTGCTCATCTCTCATCTTACATTCTACTACTCTGTGTATCTGTTTATCAATCACCCTCTCCAGAAGTTTCATGCAATGTGACAGGAGTTTGATGCCTCTGTATTGCTCACAGTTGTGGATGCCCCCTTTGTTCTTGTACACTGGCACCAGTACGCTTATTCTCCAGCCATCTGGGATACGCCTTTCTCATCACACTGCTATTAGTACCCTCAGGAGCCATTTCTTCCTTATCTCACCCAGCATCTTTATCATATCTGCTGTGACCTCATCTGAGCCTGCTGCTTTATCATATCTGCTGTGTCCTCATCTGAGCCTGCTGCTTTCCCTGACTTCATTTTCCTTAGTGCCATTCTTACTTCTTCTAGGGTAGGCATCTCTTCTTCTCTCATCATAGGCTGTTTCTGTGGCAGTACAACTTCTGTGGGGTTTTCTTAGTTCACAAGTTGCTGGAAATACTCTTTCCATCTGCCTTTGATGTCCTGTGGACTGGTGAGCAGGTTGTCGCTAGCATCACTTATGAAGGGTGTCTGACTATCTTCTTTATCTTTCTGTCTTTGCCTCACAACCTGATATAGTTTCTTTGTGCCACTTACTAAGTCACTTTCCAGAAGTTAGTAGAGTGCCTTTGATGCCCTATTTTTTGCTATTGCAACTTCTTTCTTAGCTTTTTTGTTAGCCAACCAGTAGTCCTTCCTAGCCTGGTCAGTCTTTTCTATCTACCAATTCTTCCTGCACTCCTTCTTTCTTTTGATGACTTCCTGGACTTCTGCATTCCACCACCAGCTTGCCCTATATACCTTATTTCCATACCTGGCTCGGCCACATATCTTTTCTGTAGTCCTAATACATGCTTTTTTAAGTCTCTGCCATTCTTGTTCAACTCCACCTATTTCCTCCACTTCTTGGGGTGCTAGAACCCTGAGTAATTCCTTGAACTGTTGTACTTTCTCTCCAGTCAACATGCAGGTCTTCAGCCTGGTCTCTGTTGACCTTAAAGCCTTCTCTGACCACTGCTTGCAGCTGATTGTGGCAACTAGTGGTTTATGCTGTGGGCTGACTGTTTCACTGGGGATGACTTTACAATCATGTATTCTACCCCAGTGCCTTTTCCTTACTAGGATGAAGTCTCCCTGAGTTGCATGTTGGCTACTCTTGTATGTGATCTTGTGACTATCTATCTTTCTGAACCATGCATTGACTATTATCAAGCCATTTGCCAGGCAGAAGTCTAGAATGGCTTCTCCTTCTTTATTCCTGTTGCTCCACCCATGTGGACCCAGGCAGTCCTCATATCCTGTTCTGTCTGTCCCAATATGTGTATTCAAGTCACCCATTATCAACACCAATTCATGTTGTCCTGCTTTATCTAGTAAGTCCTGCAACTGCTGTCTGAATGCACTCTATTCCTCACTATCACAACCCTGCTGTGGGGCATAGGCTGAGATTATGAATTCTGCTCTATCATTACACTGGAGTCTGATTGCCATGAGTCTGTCATTAATTCTGATGATATTCTCTCACTGCCTTCTGAAGCCTCGCTCTCACCACAATTCCTACACCATTTCTAGCCTGTCCCCCACTTGAGTAGTAGAGTCTGGAACCCAAGCCAAGTGTCTTTGCTGCACTGCTCTTCCATCTCATCTCCTGGATGCATAGGATGTCCAGTCTCATCTGTATCATCATGTCATCCACTTCCAAGCAGTGTCCTGTCAGTGAACCTACATTAAGCGTAGCAATTCTCAGTTCATGTTTGGTAGGTTGGTTGGTTTTACATTCAACTTTCATTCAACAGAGCTATCCCAGGTAACCAAGGCTGGGCAACTAGACACCAGCTGGCCAATAGCTTATTAACCTAGGGCTGCTGGGCTTTATGGTGGGCACACACTGGCCAATAGGGGCACATATACCCCTCCCACCATTAGCAAGGGTCCCTGGCATGGGTCAGAGTAGGCCGGGTCTTCAACCCACTTATCACCGATAACTACCCATGCCCATTTTGGTGACATTAATCAACAGACCAAATCACCTAGATCCATATTTTATACCATCGACGGGCTAGCCCTGCCACGGCATGCAGTTTGTGATCCATGCTCTCCTATTTGAGGATACTGCACACCACATTAGATGCCCAAAGGGGTTGGTCTGTATAATTCTTCCCCCTATAGGGCACCATGTAGAGTCTGTGCTTCTGCCCACAGCTCCATTCATTGGTGAGTTTGAGATGGAAACACTCAGCATGTTTTTCGGACATGGGAGAAACTCCATGGAGACACAAGGAGAATGTGCACACTCCAAACAGGCATTAGTCAGATGTCAGGATTGAACCTTGTGCCTTGTGCGTGGGAGACAATGACCTTAACCATTATAACAAATGGTCATTATGCCAACAAGGGAATGTGAGCTGGGTTTAGACCTTTGTGAGGCAGATTAGTTTTACCTTACTGATGATGTGTTGTTGCAATAGTAATCCTGCTCAGTACAAGAGGAATGCAGGTTTGGGTCATCTATGAATGATTTAGCACCTTGTTCCCCATGAACATGTGATGCACTGCTGGAGAGAGGCGGCCCCCTTCTGCTGCACTCTGACCCAGTGACGAGCGGCGCTCTTCACTGATCTTGCGACAAGCTATCCCTGGCCAACCAGAGATCCACAGAACTGTGTTATCATTACATTTAGGTGGAATTCTGACTTAGGTGTTCAGTCATAATCCCATAGATGGCAGCTTCACACCATTGGCTCTTCAGCCAAGCACATGCACCAAATGTCTGAAACTTGGTTTCTCTCATACTGAGCAGGATTACTATCGCAACAACACATCATCAGTAGGGTAAATCTAACCTCTCTCATAACATCCTCATCAGGTACCCACAACCACCATCAAGAAGGGAGGACCCAGGAGTTGGTCACCTCCAGGGCACCTGGCGTACCTTACCACTGGGCTGGGCACCCCCTCCATGGCCGTCAATTCAGGGTAGCAGAGGAGTGCCTGTGCTTCCTGCCACACAGATGGGACCCCTTCTCTCTCACCGCTGTGAGGTGAGGGGGGACAGATGCCACCACACCTCTCAATCCCTACCCTCTCTCCAGGGAGTCACAGGCTCAGTCCTGTCGGCTTTCACCAGGGCGTGTGGAAAGATGAGCGAGAGAGAGAGATGGAGAAGGCCAGGGCTGTGGAGAGAGGAGAGGCGCTACCCAGGAATGGCTCCATCCTGGGACCCTCAGCATTAATGATCCTTCTGCAGGTACACATATGGAAACCTTGTTAAGACTTTAACTTCCTCTAGATAGTCAAGTTTGATCATCTTCTTGGCGCACCGTCGGGGCCATGACCGACTTCAGCGGGGCCAATACAAGGACCTCACTAAACCATCCAATCGGTAGTATCAATGAGCAGTGTGTACAAAGGGCAATTCTTTCTTGTGACCAAATACTTAATTGGTTATTTGTTTATTTTTATGAGATTGTTACTTCACTGCCATCCTTCCTCTCTTTCTGTAAGGAATCTGAACACCCTATACTCAGGCACTTCTATGTCCCATTCCATCTTGTAAATAACTAAGCTTCTGTGATAACAATGACATTCACTATCCCCTTTTGCATCACTGCTTGGCTCTACCGCATCTTCCTACCAAGATTTTGCAGATGCAAAACAGTACTACCTAGCCATGCTCTGGGTAGCCCTCATCTGTTTCTCTGTCGTCTTCTGTGTCAGTTTTTATTTCTTTTGTCTACTACCTTAATACCTCCACTGCTTTGCTACTTCTGTGGCTCCCCTCCTTCTATCTTATCTTAAAGATGAATTAACTGGGTGTACCTTTTCAGCCCATCTCTTTCACTGCTGTACTTTTTGGGCTAAGAAGGAGCCTGTCCCCTACATAAAGCTGGCCCATCTGCCAGGTCTGCTCCATTTGCCTGAAAGTCTCAAGCATATTTTTTTCCTTGGATCTCTTGCCCCATTCACTTCCAGTTCTATGTCTCAACCCTCCAGTGCAACACCTTTCTTCATCCCTTCCAACTCCCAAGCCATCCTTTCTTGTCTGTTAGCTGTCTCTCTCCTTCTTTGCTCTACTTGTTTCCCTTCCCTCTCTTCTGTGCTGTTTATACATTTGTTCTCCACTGTTCTGTCACTTTCACTCCCTGCTTCTCAGACCTGGCTGAGTGACTTTCCTCGTGGTATTCCTCTCTGACAACCTTTATCTTTCCTTCACCTGTCACTGCTGTCTGCACTTTTTCTTCCATTTTGTCCTCCCAGTTCTTATCACTTTCTCCATTCAACATAGTTTGTAGCATCCCACCTGCCCATATTCCTCTGATAACCCCTGTCCATGTCCTTCTGTTCTCAGCATTTCTCAGTCCCACCTTTTACCACCCCACCCCATCCTTTTTAGTGCCTTCCATTGCAAATCCACTATCATATCTAAATCTCATATTCCTCTCTGAAGCTCCTTATTTTCCTGTAGATTCCCTAACCTCTGCCTTTCTGAATCTCTCTCTGAGTCAAATAGCTGTCCCACATGATCAGCACATCACCCATCTTTTCCTTCATTTTCTTGCCCAGAATATTTTGCTAAATTCCTGTTTTCTCTTTCCTTGATCACTCAATTTTATTTGTCTCTCTCTCTCTCTCTCTCCCTATATATATATATATATGTGTGTGTGTGTGTGTGTGTGTGTGTGTGTGTGTGTGTGTGTGCGTATATATGTCTGTGTGTGTGTGTGTGTGTGTGTGTGTGTGTGTCTGTGTGTGTGTGTGTGTGTGTGTGTGTGTGTGTGTGTGTGTGTGTGTGTGTGTGTGTGTGTATGTATATATATATATATATATATATATATATATGTGTGTGCGTGTGTGTGTATATATATATATATATATATATATGTGTGTGTGTGTGTGTGTGTGTGTGTGTGTGTGTATATATATATGTCTGTGTGTGTGTGTGTGTGTGTGTGTGTGTGTGTGTGTGTGTGTGTGTGTGTGTGTGTGCATATATATGGGTCTACTTCATTTCATTGAAAACTCATTTCACTGAAAATCAGCTGCCTAAGCACAATTCACTGAAAGCTCACTTCACTGAAAACTCATTTGACTGAAACTCATTTTGCTGAAAGGTATATGTCCAGTTCCCCACTGTACTGCGATCCTGGAGTTAGAATATATATAGAGTAAGGGGGGGTACAGACCCCCACATTGGGGTGGGGTGGGGCATAGCCTCCCACCTATTTTAAACATTGTAAACCATAGACATGGATACTTACAAGTTGAATGAATAACTCTTTTCAGAAGACAATATATACCCAAACTATGTGTGGGGGGGCTACACCCCCCAATGTGTTTCAGTGAAATGAGTTTTCAACAAAATGAGTTTCATTGAAATGAGTTTTCAATGAAATGAAGTAGACCCATATATATATATATATATATATATATATATATATATATATAGAGCTCTATACACACACACACACACACACACACACACATATATATATATATATATATATATATATATATATATATATATATATATATATATATATACATATATATATATATATATGCACACAGACACACACATGGCTATATGACAGCAGATCAAAACTAAACTCATCAAACAGCAATTGATTGAGCCCAACTTGTTGATCAGCAAAAAAAAATCTTTTTTTTTCTTTTTGAAGGGGGACAAGCCCCACTGCACCCCCTGTATTTATACTGACTCAAATAATGCACTTCCGTGGGAAAACGGAAAATTCCCCAATCCCCATTATATGGTGCTCTTACACAAAACAAATGCCAGTATGTGCAATCCATTGATTTTCAATCAGCTGTATTGCAAGTTTTCCAGTTTCAACAAGCTGCCATTCAACAACTTATCTGGAACCCATATATATATATATATATATATATATATATATATATATATATATATATATATATATATATATATATATATATATATATATATATATATATATATATATATATATATATATATATATATATATATATATATATATATATATATATATATATATATATATGTATTTATGGGAACACCACGAAAGCTTGAAACCGCACAATACCAACGCCCACAATACTGATGCCCAAAAGAATGACACTTCAGAATCCCGAAGGCAAATAATGGAGATTGCCGTATAGTGCATAAAGGTAAGTTTGCCTTTCTCCCAACTGTAGTGCGATCTCGGAGTAGGTATATTTAAGTCACGGAGGGTGTGGGGGGTGCATGGGGGCTTGCCCCCTGCATACATTTTGTTATTGCTGGTTTTAGGGTTTTATTTTGTTGTTTTGTTGTTTTCGGTATTCTGTGGTTTCATTTTTCTGGGCTTGGTATTTTCAGTATCGGTATTGTGCGGTTTCGGGATTTAGTAGTGAATATATATATATATATATATATATATATATATATATATATATATATATATATATATATATATTATTTTTTTTTTTGCATGTAGTTAGGCCTTTCTCCCTCAAGAGGTTTATCAGTAACCTGTTGATTAAATGCCAGGTCAAGTAATAATTAACAACAGAAAATGAACAATTAGCACTTCATTTACATTAAAATGCCATCATTTGGGGACAGTGATGCCAAGTGCCTTTCCAAGCAGGCAGACTCACAGATCTTTAGAAGAGACAATCAAGTCATGCTTCATTTTAGTCAAGAGACACTCAAAAATATGTTTTTCTTTCCTTCTCTTGTCGTTTTTACTTTAGCCATCATCAGAAGTTGATAATGCAAGAGACTGGATTTGTGCACTAGAAAAAATATAAAGACTAGTAGTATTAGGCTTAAACAATATACAGTTACATAAAGTATACATTTGAAAATAAATCTGCAGATTCTACAAATGTAAACCATTCATGAATCTGTACTACATTTATCTACAGCTATAAACATTTGTAAATAAACAGACTAATTTGAAAACCAACCATTTTATATGTGTTTGATTCAGTAGTTAAAAAATGAAAGTAACATCCTAAAATAATATATTTGAATATATATTTAAAAATGTTGTCTATTTTTTATATATTGAGTGAAAAAACGCATCCGACAACCTTAAGGTTCCAAGTAATCCTCAGTCAAAAGAATTCTTTTTGATGCAAGTAAGCTTGTTGAAAGTCTGTTTCATCAAGTTTGCTGCCTTCCTCAAAAATGCTGTTCCCCTATATGATTGTTATATTATTAATGGGGAATGGGAGCAAAGCTCCTAACTGGGGAGGATCATTGAGGTGTAACCGTACAAAACCCCAGAAAGTACCAGTTTCACAGAAACAAAACTAAATGAAATGGAGTTCTGATAAGCTTGCTCTCAGCAGAATGAACTAAAAAAAAAAACTAGCCAACTCAGTCTGAATTAAACACTTAAAAATTTATTAACAATAACATGAAGTATATTAAGCTTCCATGCAGAGTATTTCATCAGAACATCAAATTTGAGTAGTATAAAGCTTCATTTTAAATATACACTAGTAATCATGTCACATAATACATATCCATTCATTTGATAGATTGATTACCTTAACTTAAAGGCACAGTTTTGTTTAATCTAGAGTAACAGCGTTTAGCAAATTCTGCCTCATGCATTTCTAAAGCACTAACCAGATATCATTATTTCCATGTATATTAATCAAGACAACTTCCAAAATGTGAACATAGAGTTATTTACACAGTGGATTAGCAATCAGATATTTGCATAATACATTTATTGACAACACAGTTTAAGTATCATTCAAGTATTCCATAAACCTAACTTTTAAAGCTTTATTTTCCACTATAAAAATCAGTGCAGTTAGTACATTCAGCCATATGCAAATGTCTTCAGTATTATAAACTGCAAGGCACATTCCATAAAATGCCTTATCTCCCATTAAATGCATTATGCCTCAAACTAGTTCTAAAAACTGGATACTTAGCAAAAACATTATTCCTTGTTCCAGATTGGGTAGGTCTAATCTCAAACCCCTGGGTAGCTGCCAATGACAGATTCCTCAAGCATTTATAAATTATGATTAAATCACTCCTAATTTACCTATAACTAATGGAATGCAGAGAGACAACTCTTGTCAATCTAGTTACATATCCCTGGTGTTTAACCCTGCAAATCTGATTTTGACATATTTATTGCTTCTGTCCTACTGTTCATGAATATTTAGATTATGCTTAAATGCATCTAGGCCTATCAACAACAAAAGCTGATACTTCAAGGACAGCCAACAAAACATGCGCCTTGCTCTCAATATTTTCTTCATACTGTTACTACAAACTGACTATGCAGCGGTAGCGTTGTCGCCTCACAGCAAGAGGTTCTCCCGTTCGATTGTCGGCTGGAGCGCCTTCTGTGTGGAGTCTGCATGCCCTCCCCACAGTCGAGTGGCGTTCAAAAGACATGCGTGAATGGGCGTGCCTTTGTTGAAGGTTGGACGTCAAGCTGGCACCTCAGCACCGGAAATATCTACTGCCAATCATAAGCGGACCGGAGTTCTGCTGTGGCGACCCCTAACTGTGAAATGCCAAAAGAAGAACAATGACAAACTGACTATATCAGTAAGAACACAATCTCAGCTTTAATCACCATTTCAGACTCCATATCCTATGCTTTTCTAGCTAATCTTTCTCAGTGAGGGAAATTATACAGATTAACACTTGTCAGTAGCTTCAAAACAATACAGAACTGCTGTTTTAAAAAACAGAATGTTCACATTTACTTCAGCATCTCAAAACATGATTTGCATACTTCACACTTCAGCATTTCAAAATCGTGAGACTATGTAGCCGAAACCCCTAAATGCCAAAAGACCAGAAGCACGAAATTCGAAATCCCGAATGCAAAAGAAAGCTCTTGCAATCAAGTTCAGTTTCTTCCTGTTAACCTGGGCCATAATGTAAAACAAACATTCCCCATTGGCCTGTATCTTCCAATGTTTCCAAGTGACCTTGTGGTTTTCAGTCTGCACTCTTCTGCCTTGTCTTTTTCAGTCTGTACTCTTAGACAGAGAGAAAGAGAGAGACAGAGAGAGAGAGAGAGAGAGAGAGAGAGACAGAGACAGAGAGAGAGACAGAGAGAGAGAGAGAGAGAGAGTCAGAGAGAGAGAGACAGAGAAACAGAGAGAGAGATAGAGACAGAGAGAGAGAGAGAGAGAGACAGAGAGAGAGAGAGAGAGACAGAGAGAGAGAGAGAGAGAGAGAGAGAGAGAGAGAGAGAAAGTATTTCATTTCTTTTCTTTTCTTTTGCTGTTGTTTAGTACTTTCTTGCACAAATATTGTCCCTGCAACAAACTCCACTGTTTTTGCTAAAATTTCTAGTTTCCTAGCAACGCACACAAAAAGTCCTGCTCCTCGTTTTCATCTGTTAAAGATCTCTTAGAATATTTAGCGCCAGAATAATTGTTTTCAAATAAAAGTTCATTTTCCATGATGCAAGACATCCATTTGCTCCTGTCTATCAGATATGCTGATGTAAATCATGCTTATTCTGCTCAATCACACCCCTATTTGTAACCAGCCATACTTAGCCAAGACTACTTTCTTTTGCAAACCATATAATTATATCTCAGCAAAGCTGAACATCTATTCAATGATAACAGCACAAGTATTTTTTCTTACGTCTTTTGCCTCTTATTTCAACACAGGCAGCTCACCCTCAGTTTCACCAAGTTTGCAGACAAGTAAGGTAGGGATGGCCACCCAGGTGGAATGACAGGCAGATACTAATCACTCTTTTGCCAGAATAACAGAATGGCTTATTTAATTTAGTAAAAATAAAAGGGTGAGCTGGGGAAGGCATCTCTTATACGTTTTGTTGACTACTCACAGCACTATACAAATTACAACAGTCCATGCTACAAATTAAATGGGAGCTGTTAAATTGTGGATACAAGTCAGCTTTAGTGTATCCAGCCATTCTTTATGAAGAAAAGTATGGCAAGTGGATGACCTTCCACAATGTGTGTGCCACAAAAGACTTTTTAATTGGAGTAAGAGAGCAGTTACAGCTCTGTGAAATGGGAAGGGATGAAGGCTAGTGGACTGACAATGAAATGGAGTAGGAATTGGAAGATAACAAAAGGGAAATTCCAGCCTCTTCAAGCATGTTACCTGTTTCCAAGAAGCCCAAAGCTGTGCAGCGAAGCTCCACATAAACCATCTGCAAAGACTCTCAACAAGTCAGAAACAAGCAAGAGCTCGCCCTCACAAGTGCTGTCCATGCAATGGATAGGAAGCATACGGTTCCAGCCTTTGGAGCCCAACCAAAAACAAAAGCAATACAGCCAGCATCTAACCAATTCAGTAAGGATTGTGATGCCTTTAAGTACTGGAACAAGCAAGGTTTGCAGAAACCAAGAAAGACTCTGGAGTTCAATACTTTGCCAGAAAAGGTGAGTCCTTCTAGTGAGAAATCCTGGTCAACTATATGATCCAGCTCATCTGACTCGGAGGGCAAGTCTTGCTGGACTGCTGAAATCCTGACTCGATTGGATTCAAGCAGGACTGATAGGTGACTGAGTTAACTCCCAATATACTTGTTAACTAAAACTTTCTGGAGCTGAAATCTCAGGATGGGCTAACATTAACATACTTACTGGGACATGAAACTTCTTCATGGTTGACTAACATTTTTATACTGTTTTCCAGTTATTGTATGTCATTACCTTATTGTACATCTCCATCAATAGAGTGTTTGCACTGGAGGGGCATTCTTCATGTTTTTATGGAATGGACAGTTGTCTGAAGATGGGTAGGCAAGCAGTTTATTGCCCCGGACTAATATACTATATTAATGTGACTGCTCTTGTATGTTTTTACTGCCCTCAGCAGTATTTGTTTCTGCAACTGAACTAGCCATTAAGTGGGTGTCTGTTATCAGTGCTATTTAATAATATACTATTTCCTATTGTCTTGTGCATGGACGCTGGTGGTGGCTCTATCCTTCCCTTTCTTGCTGTCCTCATAGGAATTCACTTTCATGTTATAAATTGACACTTTTATTGTTTTTCTTATCTTGCCATGTAGGTAATAATGATTGTGGATAAACAGAAGAGCTTCCAGGTCAGGAAGGTAAGTGAACTCACCACCTTCATTACCTAATTTAAACTTAAACTTGTTTCTAAGGTGAAACAGTGCAGTGCTGGTATGTTATTTTTTTCCTATCTAAACTTAGTAGCCTAAATTTATGTTTCAATGAGATATAGTTGACTTGAAGCTGTGAATTGAAATTAATGGAAAACAACTCATTATGCAACATTAGATACCTTTTATAAGTTGTCTGGAATAGAGGATAGATGCTTGGGGTCTAGGGTATCCATCAAGAACATTATAGGCACCAAGGACTTTCCTTGTTCCAGGTATAGATACTTGACTGATGGGTACCCAAGGTGGGTCTATGGTTATTCATCGAAGGGTAGAAGCATCAAACGGCATTACATTGTAAATGCCATTCATTGAAATCTCCTCATGTGGGGGACAGTGCCCCCCCCTCACTAATTATATATACCAACTCCAAGATCACACTACAGCGGGGAAAGGGCAAATTTTCTTATCCCTCCCATAATGTGATCTTAGAATGGCTCAATGAATGACATGTTCGATGATCTATTCCATTCATAGGTTAGTACTAGGCTAACTGCCCTTGCGAACCATTTTAAGCCTAACCAGTTATCTCTTATGAGACTCAAACCCTGCACCTTGTGTTTGTAAGGCAACACCTTAACCATTCGGCCACCCTCCCAACCTGGATAGACATGTATCCATGCAATAACAAAAGTAACACCAAACTCTGTTCACAGACTCCACATGTAACAGCACTGCACACCAACCGATATTCCAATACCTCCGTTTATTAATAAAATAATAAAAAATATATAAAAAATACGATTTCTTTTACATATGAGTTAAGCGCTTTCATCTACTCTATGCAGACTTCATCAGAACAATTAATTATTGCCACAACTGGCTTATATATAATCATCAGCCAATCTCCTGCTTTGATTCATTACAATTAAATAAATTAATCTAAATTTAAAGTGCTCAGTGCTTAATTTCCTTGTCGATCACCTTTTCATTAAAAACCATATCATATCTATTAAAACTTCCTTATTTTATACGTGTCATCAAATATATATAAACTTTTATGTACACACATAAATTTCAACCTAAACAAATGTAAAAAACTTGCTATTTCATTATTTACTAAATGTAGAAGTGTAAAACCATCCTAACAGTCCCCATATCTCAGTGAGTATGCCTCAAAGCAGTCCTAACTATCCACTGTTTTCCAATATGGGCTTGATGGAAATAGTTTCGTTAAGCCCTGGGTGAACTGAGGCGTTAAGCTTGATCTGCCACCTAGTCTCCTTTTCACCCAGTTTATTCTTTATACTTCCCCCTCTCGGATTCCCTTTTATACATTCTAATATGCCAAAATTAAAGGAATCACAGTGTTTACTACCATCTAGATGCCTCCATAGAGCGTTTTTTTGTATCATGTTTCTTTATTCTATAACAATGATCGTAAATTCTATTTCTAAGGCATCTATCGGTCTTCCCCACATAGAAACAACGGCATTTAGTACACTTCGCCAAATAAACAAGATGGGAAGTCCTACAATTACCTTTTTGAAACCTAACTTCAGTTCTGTTTATATCTTCCAAAGTTAAGGAAGAAACTTTAGTAATTAAATTGCACTGATTACATTTTCCACATTTAGTAGTGCCTACACAATTGTAATTGTGGTTATTATTCAGTTTTCCTTTCTAATTTCATTTTTAGGTTGCTTCCATTTCTAGATACAAATTTGGGTGCCACCCCCACCATCTTAAATACACTGTTGTCAGTTTTCAAAATATTCCAGTTATTATTTGTTATTATTTTCTTTATATCCCTAACTTGGGGGGGGGGGCGTATTGTAACATACATGCCCTAGTGAATTTATAAGGAAGTTTTAATAGATATGATATGGTTTTTAATGAAAAGGTGATCGACAAGGAAATTAAGCACTGAGCACTTTAAATTTTGATTAATTTATTTAATTGTAATGAATCAAAGCAGGAGATTGGCTGATGATTATATATAAGCCGGCTGTGGCAATAATTAATTGTTCTGATGAAGTCTACATAGAGTAGATGAAAGCGCTTAATTCATATGTAAAAGAAATCGTATGTTTTTATATATTTTTTATTATTTTATTAATAAACGGAGGTATTGGAATATCGGTTGGTGTACAGTGCTGTTACATGTGGAGTCTGTGAACAGAGTTTGGTGTTACTTTTGTTATTCAGTTGACTGTTCCGGGCATATACAGTGTTCACATGTATCCGTGCAAGATATATTTGATCCAGCCTGGGGGTGGGGTGGTCTCTATCACACCTTCATGGGAGAATCTTGAATAGTCAAATTCCACTACTATTTGTAAGTTTAGGGATCCATGGCTAGCGACAGTGACACCATATCCCAGTGTGGGGAGGATGGCTTAATTGTTAAGGTGTTTGCCTTACAAACACAAGGTCCAGGGTTGGAGTCTCACAAGGAATAATTGGCTAGGCTTAAAATGACTCGCAAGGGCAGTTAGCTTAGTACTAATCTATGAACCTATGTAAATTTGATATCTTGGAATAGTGGTGGGAGCTGCCCTCAGAATCATGCAGTACACAAATAGTTTGTATACAGGAAACAAAATTTAAAGTTAGATAGACACACAGGCTGGTATGAATGAAGATGAGTATATGTGTTGAGGGGTCTTTATGGTGTAGATTAGTCATGGGTAAGGAAGGCTGGTAAAGCAAGAATTACTGATTTAATTGTGCATGGCTGCAGAGAGATTGAACAGTATAGTGAGATGAGGGGTTGGCTGAGAGATATTATAAAGGAAGAGATGCATATTAATTTAATTGTAATATATGAAAGGAGATTGATGGAATGAATGGAAGAGGAAGTTTGGTTAATGAATTGCTTAGAGGTAATGATGTGGAAGGGTCTGGTCTAAGTAGGAGTGGATAAAGTACAAAGCAATATGAGGGAGAAAAGGTGTTGAAAACAATGCTAAATGTTAGCTGGAAGTTGTAAATAGGTAAATAGAAATTAGAGGGATTCAATGAGAGTAGTAAAGTTGTTTGTATAGGGATTGAATGACATAGGTGATAGGTGTAACTGGGTAGTGCAATGCTAGAGTAAAGTGAGGTGGGTAGGAAGTGGGGGTAGGGTACAGGGGCTTCACAACCAAAGCCCTTTTATTTCAGAAAATGATAAACCAATATTTATGTGTTAACCAGTGAAGGGAACTCATCCAAGGATCCTTCATAGTCATGACCCATGCCAAAAGAATAAAGTTCATGCAAGGCAACAATAGTTCACAAAAGAAAACAAATACATAATTGTGTTATAACATATAACATGCACTTAAAATGAGTAACATGATATACAGGGGTGAAACAAGTATAGTCACAGCATGTGCAGTAACTACAGAAAATATATAACACTGATACATAGAGGTACAAAAAAGTAAAGTCTCAGCATGTGCAATTAGTTCAGAAACTATATGGTTCAGACATACAGTGGTACAAACAAGTACAATTTCAGCTTGTGCAGTTGCTGCCAAGGAAAACAAAATAAGTCACAGAAAGTCTTGAAGGGATTGTACTGGTTGCCTAATGAATCTCAAAGTACAAAATATTGTGCCAACCTACCACAACTGTACCTTTGCGCACTGAAAGGGTTCAGCTAACAAAAATTGGTTAAAAACAACTATACTCCATTCATGTTTAAAGATAAGCTAACTATTCAAATAGTTCAAAATGATAACAAGTCAGGTATGAGGGTTTAGATGGCTTGGGTAACCAATATATCTAATCATTGACTTTATACTGGCAGTCTAAAGATACATTAGAATATAGCTGAACTATTATTAGCATACTGCAATATTCTAAAATGTAATATACTGAAGGAGTGAGCATTTCTAACTTAAAAGATTGGGCTCCGTGTAAGTCAAAAGAATATGTGATCCTCTGGACTGCAAAATGGTAAGTGTAATTAGGGAAAATATATACTAAATCTGAAATTGCTGTATCTTGGAGAACTCCCTTTTCTGTGAGTAACACCAGTGTTTGAATTAGTATATATAAATTGTAATGTATGTAGCATGGGTATCTTTTGTTGGAAGGAACATGCTGCACAGAATGAAATTTAATGAACATTTTAGCAAAATTATTTGAATTTTCAAGGACAAAATAATCCAAGACAGTGGCAGCTTTCTTCAGCTTTGACATACAGCATGGAAAAATACTTTGGAAGTAGGGATTAAAAAACTTAGTTCGCATGTCACTGTGTGTACTCTTGTGCTACTGGTGCTGTGAATTCATGGTACTACTTAGGTTCATGGAGTCTGCATACCACGCCTATACCAATATAGAAAAAAATAGAGACATGTTGAAACTTTATCAGTGTCTTTTATGGGCACTTTGAAATGTACTGATTTTATTAATGCGACAATGCATAGTTTGTAAACATCCCGTACAAGTTAGGGTGGTCCCTGCAATATGTAACTGAAACCAGAAAACCCTTAAAATCCCACTCATCCACACAGCAGTCTATATATATATATATATATATATATATATATATATATATATATATATATATATATATATATATATGGATTCACTTTACATGCTTGATGTTTTAAAATGTCAAATTTCATATGGACGAGAGCATATAATCGACGTTTTAAAACACTGAACATGTTAAGCAGAGATCTCCATATAGTGCAGAACAGGAAATGTTCCCTTTTCCTTGCTGCAGTGCGATCTCAGAGTTGGTATATTTATATAGTGGGGTGGTGTGGGGTGCAGAGGGGCTTGCTCCCCTGCAAAAATGTCCTAGAATTCTTTTTTCTGTTGTTTCTGTTTTTTCTTTACAAGTTTGATTTTTAAAATGTCAATTATATGGTCTCTGCTATATGAATTTTGATATTTTAAAATGTTGAGCATGTAAAGTGAATCCATATATATATATATATATATATATATATATATATATATATATACACACACACACACACACACACACACACACACACACACACATATATATGTGTGTGTGTGTGTGTGTGTGTGTGTATGTATATATATATATATATATATATATATATATATATATACACACACACACACACACACATTAGGCAACAAAAGTAGGTCAAGCATTTCTGCTTTGTCTCACACTATGTAAAAAAAAAAGTCTCCCACTGCAGAGTTCAATCAAGTAGCAGCACTGATATATTTCAATATGAAGGCCATTTGTCAGGCTAACAATCACATTTACAGCATTTGTTTAAGTGCAAGTGCCAGACAGATGGAGATCCTTGACCTCAATGATGTTTAAGTGAGATTCAAGAGTGTCAAATTAGAAACTGGGTAAAGATTATCAGGCCAATCAAAATATAGAGATGTCTTAAGCTTCTTGATGAAAAAGGTAACCAAGAACATAAGGTTCCTTTCAAGAAGATGGAAAAATTCTAGATCTCAATGAGAATTCCAAGATGTGGAAAGCAATTGTATGTATAATATCCAGATAGGCAATATGATGGAAATGGTCATCTTGTGTGGGCATGAATGCACTCTACAGAGAACATGCCTGAAATCTCTGACAAGAGGTTTCAACACCATTCCCCACTTGGGTATTACAGAAAAACTCACCAGCCTGAACATAAACCCCTACATCAAGAGATGGGTTGCCAACTGGCTTACAGACAGAACTCACATGGTAAGAATAGTGGGCTCCAGGTCCGACTCTAAACCATTCACAAGTGGTGTCTTGCAAGGCTCAGTCCTGGGACCCCCTACTGTTTGGTATATACTTCTCAGAAGTACAGGCAAACACAGGAGGACTATGGCTAACCAAGTTCGCTGATGACTGCAAACTGGGAGCCATAATTGACTCTCCGGCTGACACGGACATCCTCCAGAAGGGCCTTACTGAGATGGTGTCAAAGTCATGGCCTCAAGCTAAATGCCAAAAAATGCATAGTCATCCCATTTGGGAAAAACAAAACACCCACCAATTACCACATAGGTGGCAGTCCCCCTTAATACAGAAGAGGTAATAAGAGATCTGGGGACCCAGGTAGATAGTAATCTCTCCTTTGACAGTCATATTTCCAAAGTAGTTAGGAAATCCTTCTAAGTGGCCCATCTAATTACTAAAGGGTTCGCATCCTGAAATAAAGAGGTTATAGTGCCCTTCTACTCGTCACTCATTAGACCCATCATAGAGTACAATGCCCCATTTGGGATGTACCTCACAAGACACTTCCAACAGCTGGAAAGACCACAAAAGTACCTCACCAAGAGGATTACTGGCCTCAAACATATGTCCTATGCAGCCCGACTGAAAAAACTCCGGCTGTACTCAGTGGCATATCGCTTACTCAGAGGTGATCTCTGCCTGACTTACAAAGCCATGTCCAACTCTGAATTGATGGACATGCTCCACCTAAAGAAATCCAAGTCACTGCGAGCCATGTGCTCTAGTGAGCTAAACCTTGCCACAACAATAAATAGAACATGCTGGAGGGATAAATTCCTGTCACAGAGACTCCACATGCTTTGGAACAAAATTCCAAATTACATCAGGCAGAGACCCTCGCTAACACTCTTCAAGAGGAACCTTGACGAATGGATGGGTAACAGAAAATACACCCCTGGGATCACTTCATTGGCTCTGCTTGACAGAGGATCAGTTAATTAATCAATGGGGCAGCGAAAGCCGACACACTCTAGCTAGGCTTAGAAATGCTCTCTGGCAGATAGCCTAGTACCTACCTATGAACCTATAAACCTATAAGAGTTCATCATAATTGTTTTTTTGTATTTCCTATTTGTCACCATGCTTTTTGACCATCAAGTGTCTTCTCTCAGCCCCATCTATTCATTTCCTCTTGGGGGGGGGGCATCATGCAGGTAGCTATGATGGTGGTTTGTGCTCTTAAAATTATCATATTAATTAAGTCATATTTTTAAGGCCCCTGATGGCCAGTGTGTGCACACTGATCATTGCAAGGGAATCCTGTGCTTCCCTGCCATATGCATGCTCCAACACACATGCTCCATGAAGGCAAAACTTACTAGTTGGGACCACCATGCCCCATGTCCCTTGGGCTAATGATCTTGGTGTTATGCAAACCGGGTCTACTTCACCCTGTCGAAGGCCGACAGTATCGAAGCTGATATTGTCGGCACCAAAATGTCAAAAGCGAAAGCCATTGCACATGTAAATGGAAATCTCAGTAAGGGGAGATTTCCGTTTACTGCAATGTAGTGTGATTTAAGTAGTGGGGGGTGTGGGGGGTGCAGGGGGCTTGCCCTCCTGCATAGAGCAATTTGTGTTGTGTTTGGGTGTTTTTTTTTTTTTATTTTTGTGTGTGTTTGATGTTCGGGGGTTTCAACATTTTCGTGTCGATTATTACGCTGTCGACAGTTTGAGTTTTCAACAGCGTAATATAAACGCATGCAAACCTTCACTTATGCAACAGCACATTGACTGACCAGGACCAGTAACTACCCCCCGCCACAGGATGATCAAGCTGTTGTAAGTCCTCACTTACACCCTTCCATGCCCAGCTCTGCTAGAGTTTGAGCCACTATATGAACTCAAGACAACAGCTTCATAGTCAGAGTTTTAGCCCTCTGTGCCACAAAGTCAAACTAAGAGATAATCATTGGGAATGCAAAACTTAGTCCAAGGAGATGTGCAGAACCTCTGTCAGCTTTGAACAGTATACAGCCTGTGAAGACTAATGGAAACAGTGTTGGCCTAATCTAACGGGAGCAACCTTGTCATTAACTACCTACCACAGCTCAGAAGTAAAGGAACTAGGGCTCAAAAAG
Source organism: Protopterus annectens (assembly GCF_019279795.1). Lineage (NCBI taxonomy): Eukaryota > Metazoa > Chordata > Ceratodontiformes > Protopteridae > Protopterus > Protopterus annectens. The sequence goes on along the minus strand of NC_056750.1, from coordinate 209,407,892 downwards.
CAAGCTGGGCTATACGTGCATGTAGGCATACATACAGAGAGGGGAAATGAGTGATTTTAACTATAATAAGGCATTTGTGGGACAACAACAGCAGACATTTGTAAGCAGTCATGGTTTCACTGAAGCAAGAAGGGGATGATCTATGATATAACACCAAAGATAGCTGCCATCAAAGGAATCAAAATAGCGAAAGCCTCAGATCATCAGAAAGCTTAATATATAGCACTCGTTCAGTTATTTATACAGACTCTACAGAAAAAAAACATAAGTGGAAAGACATAAGTGAAACAACTCCACAATGGCGGTACACTAAAGGTAATTTTCATGAATACAGAAGTAGAAACAGAAGAAGAAACAGCAATTAATGCATGACAAATGAAGGGAATAAAAATACAAAACCTAACAGAATAACTTTGGGAGTTGTTATAGTGTATGATTACAATGACCTCAGTATCCTTGCTGAACAACAGAGTAATTCTAATAGTATCATAAATATTTCTCATGTTACACTAATGTAGACTGCGTTGACTGTTTTGCACTTGGGAATAGAGATTGTACCCACCACGTTTCCTAAATTCCATGACCTAAAGGCAGATGTGTTTGACTTAAAAAGAAAATTACATTTAACTTCTATTTTGGTAATGTTACGAATGAAAGTGAATTTGATTTTTAAATCTTGTGAGAAACGTTTGAATGGAATACTTTCATTTGATTGAACACACAAAATGTTCAATCACAAAATGTTGAAATATCAAAATATTGAACACCTATTTAATTCACCCCCACACCCCTAGTAATTATATATACCAGTACCAACATTTTGTGATTTGATATTTTGTGTCTTCAGTCAAGTGAATTTATTCCACTTTTAGATACATCTGTTAGCAGCACATTTATACTTTTTACTTCCACTTCTGATAATAGTATGGATTGTAATGCCTACACTTTATTTGATATGAGAAACTTGAACAAAATAGTGACTAAATTCTTTCTTTTCACAATAAAACATAGGCATTCTTTCTAAAATGTTGAATTTTGATATTGCTAATTTATTTAACCAAAATTTAAGGAATTAATACAGTATGGCCTTTAATCTTACTAAACAATAATGGTATGCATGATTCATGGCCTCTCTTTACCCCAGGGCAGTAATCAAGGACCCACAATCCTCACTACCAACACTGGTGAGAGACAGTCACTAAAAGTAGGTATGGATTTACACAGTATTTTCAAATGTAGCTCATTACATCAAACATAATTTCCTCCAAGAGCACACAGGGAATATGCTCCAGACCTGGGACTGGACTTTCTGTCTCTCCAGATTCCAAACAAGACTCACTTTGGAGCATTGTGTCCCAGTTCCAAGTAGCTGACACACCCACACCTGGGTATTTGGTTTTCTCACACATACACACACACACACACACACACACACACACACACACACACACACACACACTTCTGTAAAAGATTGGCACAGATCTATTAGCTGTGCCCCCTTATGCTCAGACTATAAGGTAACTACACTGCCACCAATCAACTACTCTCAGGCTCTTACAAGAGTATCCAATTATACTGAGTAAAATCAATACTGATACACATGGTAGAGTATAAGCAAAGCAGCCAGGCTTTTCGGACTGGCCAAGGCATCACTAAAATAAGCACAAGTGCTCTCAGGAAGTTAAAGGTATTCTCTAAAAGACCAGCTACAATGAAAGGTATAAAATATTTAATAATAAATAATAAAATAGAAAACATGAGAATAATAAATATACGAGTACAATAATCACCAAGTTTCACTCACAGGAGAAATAAAAATAACATAGTTGGACAGATTCAAACAGATGCAGAAAAGCAGTACTTAACTAATCTTCTGTATTTCCTGACTGCCTAAAAAATAAGTGTCCTCCTAGTTAACTTAATTAATACAGCAAGGCAAGATTAGCTGCTGAGATGCTTACTTCCACAAGGCAAGGTGATGAGCTTCTAACATACCTCTCAACTTCTTAGAGCAAGAAATCTGGACAAAGCCATAAATAAAAGTGTGACAAAGGACCAAAAATAGGGACAAGTTTTAAATATTGCTTTTACAAACTTAAAATTTTGATAGAATAACAGGTTTTGCATTAGCATGAATTTTCCTAAGGATATGAAGACTGAAAATCAAATGTCTGCCATTATTGTCTAACTTCAATCATTAATATTTTGCCACTAATTTGCCAGGAAAAAAAGTACAATTTTATGGAAAAAAGGTCCAAAGATATGAGGTAAAAATTTGGACATTCTGCAAAAATCTGTACAGTTGAGATGTATGCCTTCTAACTAAACTGAAATGAACTCAACTCAACTAACTGTGATAACTGACACATATTTTTATATCAGATTCCAAAGAAAACAAAACAAACTGCTTTCAGAGTTCCATCCTCTCAGTACTGGTTATGGAATGACATCACATTTGATCACCTGACTCTGGTACGATACACAGTCAGAGTTTTGCTAACATCTGTTGCAGTATTTTAGAACAATTTCAAAAACTTCTACTCTTCCCTTCAAGAATTCTTTGTTTAAACATATATAACACTGTTGACACATTTTTACACAAGCATCTATACAAGTCAGTGTGATAGCCAAATGACATAAAACTTCCTAGAAAACTCCAGCTTGCTATGCTGGCATATGTAACACATGCACTGCCTTTTTCTCCCTAGCACAGATAGCAGTATCTCACATTGTCACAGCATCCTTTTAAGGATTTGTCATAAGGAAAATGAGAAAGATAAAACAGGTCTGGCTATTAGCTGAGGGAACTAAAACTCTATGTTAATGCCCTGTTTCCTGTCTAAGAGTACCAGGTTTAAATCTTTCAATCTTCATTTGCATACTGTCTAAGCCTGAGCAAGTCACTTAATAAAACAGTGCTTTGGGGCAATTTAGATTTGGGCTAGAATCCTTAATGCCCTTCAGGACTGCATGCCTAGTAACTATCTAAAAACCAAAAAACTATTGATAAAGGTAAGACTCTGGTAGTTACATATCTTGGTCAGTGCTTGCAAACAGAGTGGGAAGTAACACAAAGCTCCCTAGACACCTGCCTAGGGCCCATTGCTAGCAAAGTGTCTCCATCAGTGCTGTCAACATAATTCAACTGTCCATGGGAGAGGGACTCTCTGATGCACAATCATGGTTAAGTTCTATGATTGTGCATCAATACAGTAAATGAAAAATGGAAAAAAAAAACAAAAACAAGTGTCCAATCCAGTCTCATGCACGTAACTTCTCATCTCTCGTATAAATTAGTATTAGCATTACCATTTGGTATGATTAGTTTGTCATTAACCTACCTATCCTACCCATATGTAAGCCTTTATCTTTGGCAATTTCTATAATGGGAGTATGTGTGAACAGCCTGTATACTCTTTTTTCGTCTTCTTCTTTTGAGAAAGATAGTTTTAATATGCATAAATCATCATCAACCCCATTTTTACCACTTTCTACATGTGGTCAGGGAGTTATGTCACTTGTTGCCATCTCTCCCTGTTCAATGCCACACTTCCACCTTCTTCAACATTCATGCTTGACTGCAATAGATTTTCTCTCATACAATCTCTCCACCTCTTTGCTGGATGCCCTCATTTCTTCTTGCATTCTTCCTACCTGTCCCAAATCTTCTTTATCAGATGTCTCCTGCTTTTCTGCACATGTGCCTGAGCCACCATAGTTTGCTGTTTTTGACCTTTTCTGCAAGTGGAGCTACTGTGACTTCTACTGTGATTTCTTCATCTGTCCCACAGTGTGCAACTTGCAACCCTTCTTAGGCACTTTGCCTCCATCACCTCTAGCTTCTCCTATTGCTCTGCCTTTACTTCTCAGGTTTCGGTACCATACAGCAGTACTGGTCACACCACCTTTTTGTACACCTTTATTTTCAGCTTCTTTGGCATTCTTCTGTCATACACACCCCTAACGTTCTGTGCCAGTTGGCTGCAGTCCCCCCTCCCCCCTGCCGATTCTAGCTTTGACCTCCTCATTTAGAATTTTATTCTCCTCAGCCAGGTCTCCCAGATACTTGAAGCTGTTAACCTGTTCTACTATTTTCCCTTCTATCTCAGTTCTCTGCTTCTTCTGAGTGCCCCCATTTGCTGCCATTACAATTATTTTATCTTATCTGTACTCAGTTTCATCCCATATGCCTACAGTTTTGCATTCCATTCCCCTATCCACCGTTGAAGTTCTTGTTCAGAGTCTGCCTGTAACGCCACATTCTCTGCATACAGCAAATTTGTCAATCTGTCCACTCCATCCTGTTTGGTAATGTAGTCCCACCAGTATGAACAACAGTGGGCTCAGAGATGAACCCTGATGCAGACCCACTTCCACTCAGAACCCCTCTGTGAGACTGAACATTGCTTGTACTTGAGTCATTGGGACCTTGTACATAGCTTGTACTAATTCTACCAATGCTTCTGGGACTTCAAACCACTGCAGGACTGCCCAAATCGACTTTCTTGGGACCTTGACATATGCTTTCTCCAACTCTAGAAATGCCCAGTTTGACACTTTCTTCATCTTTAGCTTTTTCTCAAGACTGGGCCAGTGGTGTTGCATCCTGATCTGAATCTGAACTGCTCATCCCCATCTTACTTTCTCCTTCTCTGTGTAATAATTTATCTGTCAGCCTGTCTAGAACTTTTATGCAGAGTTACACAAGTTTGATACCTCTGTACTCCCCACAATTGTTAATGCCCACTTTGTTTTTGAACACTGGCACTAGTATACTTATTCTTCAGTCATCTGGGATATGTTTTTCTCTCCATACTGCTGTGAGTACCCTCATGAGATATTTCTCTCCTAGCTAACCTAATATCTTAATCATATCTGTTGTGACCTCACCTGAGCTTGCTGCTTTCCATGACTTCATATTCCTAGGTGCTGTTCTTACTTTTTCTAGGGTGGGCACCTCCACTTCTCTCATTGTTAGCTGTGTCTTTGGCAGTACAGCTTCTATGGGGTTTTCTTCATTCAGAAGTACTCATTCAATCTGCCTCTAGACTGGTGATCAGGTATTTGTTGGCATGCATTATGAAGGTTGTCTGACTGTCTTCTTTATCTTTGTTTCTATGCCCTGCATCCTGATAGACTTTCTTGGTACCATCCACTGAGTCACTTTCCAGAAGTTGGTAGAGTGCCTCTGATGCCTTGTTCTTTGCTATTGCGACTCCTCTCTTAACCTCTGTATTAGCAAACCAGTACTCCTTCTTAGCCTGGACCATTTTTCTATCTCCCACTTTTTCCTGCACTTCTTCTTTCTTTTGATGACTTCCTGGACTTCTGCATTACAAAACCAGCTTTTCATACCCAGCCTGAACTAGTATCTTTTTTGTAGTCCTCGCAAATGCTGTTTCAGACTCTGTCATTCTTCAGCTCCACCTATTTCCTCTTCTACTTGAGGTGCTAGAGCTGTGAGTAATTTTTTGAACTGTTGTGCTTTCTCTTCAGTCACTTTCCAAGTCTTCAGCCTGGTTACTGTTGACTTTACAGCCTTCTCTGACCAATGCTTGCAGCTGATTGTGGCAATCAGTAGTTTATGCTCTGGGCTGACTTTTTCACTGGGAATGACTTTGCAATTGTTGATTCTACTCCAGTGCCCTTTCCTTACTAAGAGGAAGTCTACCTGAGTTGCATGTTGGCCACTTTTATATGTGATCTTGGATGCTGTTTCTCTTTCTGAACCATGTGTTGGCTATTAACAAGTCATTTGCCAGACAGAAGTCTAGAATGGCCTTTCCTTTTTATTCCTGTTGTCCCACCCATGTGGTCCCAGGCAGTCCTCATATCCTGTTCTGTCTGTCCCAATATGTGCATTCAGGTCACCCATTATGGGCTTTATGGCAGACAAACACTGGTCAATAGAGGCACATACACCCCTCCCACCTTTAGCATGGGTCCCTAGAATAGGTTGAGTCTTTAACCCACTAGCAAATTCCCATGCCCATTTGGCTAGCCCTGGCACAGAATGCATTGTGTGATTGTGTTCTCCTGTCTTGAGGATACTGCACATCACAGTAGATGCCCAAAGCAATTAGTCTGTACATCTCTTCCCCTTATAAGGCACCATCTAGTGTCTTTGCTGTTGCCCACAGCTCCATTACTTAGTTGGGTGAGTCTGAGACGGAATCACTCAGCATGTGTTTGGGAGGTAGGAAGAACCCTGCAGAGACACAGGGAGAACATGCAAATTCCAAACAGGCATTGGCTGAAGGTCAGGTTCAAACCTTGTATCTTGTACATGGGAGACAAAAACCTTAACTATTATGCCAAATGATCTCCTTATCATTCCTCCCCACCCACAGTGGCAGTGGCAGAGACAAATTGTCCTTCATCATCATTCCTGTAGTTGAGAAGCATCTTCAGGCTTGTTTCACATGATACATCTGCTCAGTGTTGGATAGAGAAGTCCAGAGATGGTAAGTAAAAACTGAGCAACAAGGTCAAATTAAGCTACATTGTTCTGGATCATTCTAGGAACCAAAAGGCTGTTTAGGTGCAAAGCTGTTTACACTTACTTAATGAGTGTATTTATTGTATTTGAGAAGAAGGGCTACATGTGCATCAGGCTGTAATAAGCCGTTACATGCACCTCATAGGGAAAGCTGGTCAAAACAAAAGTAGTTTTTAAATAAGTAGTTAGAACAAACCAAATAGCAGAACCTGCAGATACGGCAGTTCAGGCAAAACCATAAACCATTCAAAAAATGTCGCCAGCACATCGAGGGTAAGATAAACCAACGTGATCTTTTATTTGAATAAAAGCAAGACAAACCGGTTTTGGCTGCTAAACCAAAGCCTTCTTAAGAGTCAATGAAATAGTCACCAATTCCACTGTAAATACTAATCACAATTAGCAACAAGGCATCCCATAGGTTGATCATAATAATCCATTAAGTTCAGGTGGGATTAATCCCCCCAGTCTAACTATCCACTTCTTCTCTTTATTATCCAATATCGTATGCCAACCAATACGGTTATTCCTCTTGCCTAAGATAATATCTATAATAGTAAATCTGTACACAGCAGATGAGTGTATTACAGAATGTTTATATAAGGCATTTGCAATCCTTTTATGTGGGCCAAACCTCTAGGTCATTTAAATTTCAGGTCAGCCAACACTTAAGTGATGTTCTTCTTGTTCTTCTTTCAGCTTTTCCCAGTTAGGGGTCGCCACAGCAGAACTCTGGTCTGCTAATGATTGACAGTAGATTTTTACGGTGCCGAGGTGCCAGCCCAATGCCCAACCTTCAACAAAGGCATGCCCATTCATGCATGTCTTTCAAACACCACTCGACCATGGGGAGGACATGCAGACTCCACACAGAAGGCGCTCCAGCCGAGAATCGAACGGGAGAACCTCTTGCTGTGAGGTAACAACACTACCGCTGCACCACCGCAGCTTATTAAACATAAATTATTATCTTAGGCAAGAGGAATAATTCTATTGGTTGGACATTTCATTGACACTGAAGAAGGCTTTGGTTTAGCAGCTGAAACCGGTTTGTCTTGCTTTTATTCAAATAAAAGATCACGTTGGTTTATCTTACCCTCGAAGTGCTGGCTACATTTTTTGAATGAATTAAATAAGTAGTTCAGAAAAGTATCTAGTACAATATCAACATTGTCTAGGCTTAAAAAAATAATAACAACAAAAAAGTAGAAATGTTTTTTATACTGTTATTGAAAGTTTATTATGGAGATGTACCCCAAAAGCAAAATGAAATGCATTCTGCTCTTGATTGAACTGTTATTTTTCTAAAGGTTTGCTAAACTGCTAGTTTCAGGGAATGTCACTTTGCATAGTAGCTAACCTTCATGGATAAACCAAGTAATGCAGTTTGTTCATAGGTTCATATGTTCATAGATAGGCACTAGGCTATTGGCCCTAGGGCCTATATAAGCCTAGCCAAATAGTACCCTGGCTTTTGCCACCCAAGAAAATTATTTTCCTGTGCCCCTGTCAAGCAGAGCCATCAAGCACAGCCACAGAAGTGATCCCCAGGGTGAATTTCCTATCTCCCATCCAATCATCAAGATTTTTCTTGAAGAGTGCTAATGAGGAGCTTTGTTTGATATAGATAGGTAGTTTGTGTCAGAGTATGGGAAGTCTCTGGGACAGGAATATATCCCTCCGGCATGTTCTGTTTATTGTGGTAACAAGGTTTAGGTCTCTAGAGCATGTAGCTCTGAGGGATTGGGATTTCTTTAAGTGGAGCATGTCCAACAGCTCTGGTTTTGACATAGCTTTGTATGTTAGGCAGAGATTGCCTCTGAGTAGGCGATATGCAACAGAGTAAAGCTGGAGTTTTTTGAGACGGTCTGCGTAGGGCATCTGTTTGAGGCCAGTAATCCTCTTTGTGAGGTATTTCTGTGGCCTTTCCAGTTGTTGTAGATGTCTTGTGAGGTACATACCAAAAGAGGCGTTGTACTCTATAATGGGTCTAATGAGTGATGAGTAGAGGGGAACAATTACCTCTTTTTTCCTGGATGAGAAACCTTTTGTGACGAGGTGTGCCATGTAGAAGGATTTCCTGACTACTGTGACAATGTGATTATCAAAGGAGAGACTACTGTCCACCTGTGTCCCAAGGTCTCTTATCACACTTTTGGTGTTAAGTAGACTACCGCCTATATAGTAGTTCATGGGTACAGAGTTTTTACCAAAAGGGATGACAATGCACTTTTTGCCATGGCTCTGACACCAGGCATCTGTCTCAGTGAGGCCCTTTTAGGTTCATAGGTTCATAGATTGGTACTGGGCTATCTGCCTGAAGGCATATATTAGCCCAGCCACTTTGTGGGGTATTCACTACCTCTTTAGTAGTTCCCTAGACCCTTGTACTAGCAGCTAGTACCCTTGGCCCCTATCTAGTAGTGCTGTTGGTGTGATCCCCGGTGTGAACTTTCTGTTACCCATCCACTCATCAAGGTTCCTCTTGAAGAGTGATAGTGAGGGGCTCTGTCTTATGTAGATCGTGACACTGTTCCATAGTAAGGGAAGTCTCTGCGAAGGGAATCTATCCCTCCAGCATGTTCTATTCATTGTTGTGTTGAGGTTTATATCCCTAGAGCGTGTAGCTCGAGTAGATTTGGTTTTGCTAAGATGGAGCATGTTCAGCAGTTCTGGGTTGGACATGGCTCTGTACGTTAGACAGAGATCACCTCTGAGAAAGCGGTATGCAACAGAGAACAGTCTTAGCTTTTTCAATCATGCTGCATAGGGCAACTGTTTGAGGCCAGTAATCCTTTTGTAGGATGTCCACATCATTAGGAGTTTTGATTATGGCTCCTAGTTTGCAGTCATCTGCAAACTTTTTTAGCCAAAGACATTCTGTGTTAGCCTGTACTTCAGAGAAGTAGATACTAAACAGTAGAGGACCTAGGACTGAACCCTGTGGTACTCCACTTGTCACTGGTCTGAAGTTGGATTTAGAGCCTGTTCTTTCACAGTTTGGGTTCTGTCAGTGAGCCAGTTGGCAACCCATCTTGTGACATAGGGATTTATACCTAGTTTAGTGAGTTTATCTATAATTCCAGAGTGGAGGATGGTGTTGAAAGCCTTGGCGAGATCTAGATAGGCTGTGTGAACCACCTTACCCTCATCTACAGCTTGGTGACTGCTTCAAAGAAGTCTATCAGGTTTAAGAGACATGATCTTTCATTGACAAACCCGAACTGGGTAGGGTCCAGAGTTTGGAGATTACCGATGTCATTGTTTATAAGTTCCATGATGATACATTCCATAATCTGTTAGACCAGGCTCATCAGACTAATGGGGCTGTAGTTCCCAGGGTCTGTGGTGGCTCTCCCTTTGTGGAGTGGGATAACCGTTGCTGTGTGCCATTCAGTGGGCACAAAGCCTGAGGTGAGGTTATGACTGAACATGGTACTTAGGTGGGGTGCCAGTTTGTTCTGTAGTTCATGTAGCACGCAGCCTGGGATGTTGTCAGGTCCCATGGATGCTGTGTTCATGGCTTTGGAGTGTGTGTTTTTTACCTGTGCAGCTGTGATTACAGAAACTTTGCATTCTTCCAATATAGAGATGGGCCCTTTAGTGGGTGAGAGAGAGGTAAAGTTAGCACTGAGCCTATCTGCCAGGATGTTGGCAATATCAGTTGGTTATGTATATTTAGAGCCATTGTGCTGTAACTCAGAGCAGATCTGAGTGTTGCCACTGAGATTCTTGACATAACTATAGAATGCTTTGTGGTCGCCATTAGAATCAGTGGCGATTTTGTTTTCGTAACTAGCTTTGGAGGATTTTATGAGGGATCTCAGCTTCTTATTGAGGCTGACCACAGAGTTCCTCCAATCATGGGATTTTACTCTTTTTTGCAACAGTTTCTTTCTTCTGTTGTAGAGTTTGTTTATGGCAGGGGACCACCAGAATGGCTTCCTTTTTGGAGGATAGCATCTTGGTTCTGTTAGGGTTTGCATGATCCATGAACTCGTGTAAGTGCTTATAAAGTGCATTTGTATAGGATTCAGCAGTTGTACCTCTGTTGTCCATCAGCATGGGTGTCGTGAAGTTTGCCACTTCTGTCTTAAGAAGCCTGAAGTTGACTTTGTAGAAATGTTTTACAGTGGTTTCCCTAATGGGGGGTGGGGGTGGGATGTGGATATCTAGGGTGATTAGCTTGTGGTTGGATCTGACCAATGAGGAATTAACCTTTGGTGTGGAACACTGGTTCCCATGTTGGTAATGAACAGGTCTAGGATATTGCTGCCCCTGGTGGTGGTGTGGTACAAGTAGTTTTCCCAGTTAATGGTGGGGTAGTTGAAATCACCCATTATTAGGGTGTTAGGTTGTACCCTAATATTTTCCAGTGTATCAAGAAATGAGGAGTGGGAATCCTGGGGCATGGTGGGGGATCTGTAGCAAGCTACAATTTGGATCGCGGTCTTGCCCAGAGTTAGTTGCCCTTGGATAATCTCAGATGCATAATACTGAGCAACTATCCTGGAGCTGTGGATATCCTTAATGAATATGGACACACTTCCACCTTTAGTGTTTCAGTCCAGGTTAGGTGGCTGAAAGGTGTGGTATGAATTATAGCCTGGTAATGCAGGGGTGCTCTCTGGAGCCTTGAACCAGGTCACTGTCACTGCACAGATGTTGATGTTCTCCATTTTAAGGAGTGCCTCGAGTGAGTGCATTTTGAGGTTTAGACTTCTAGCATTAAGTAGCATTAACCTTAGATTTTGCTTGCTTGTACCTGTTACTGTGGTGAATTTGTCATTTGAACCTTGCCTAAAAAAGGCACTATAGGGGTGTCAAGAGCCTTAGCCAGTATCTAGAATCCCAAGGACGACAGGTGCAGGCCATCTCTGGTTTGTCAGTCATGTCATCCCAGGCAGATAGATCCTGGATCCCCTTAGAATGACACCAGAAGCTTAGCCAATTGTTGAAGTCAATCATTTTGTCCTTGTACTGTGGTATCATTCTGGGTGATGGCAGGATGCTACTCAAGGCTAGGGTCATACCTGCCTGGGTTACAAGATCGGAGAGATCCTCCATGTCTCTTTTCATGTAGTCCAGGGAAGTACGTCTCAGGTCATTCACACCAACATGGACAATGACAGAGTCATATTTGTACTTGTTGTGGAGTGACCTGAGTGCATGCGTTATGTGGCAGATCCTGGCACCTGATAGGCAGCTGACAGTAACTTTCTCCTTGTTTAGTCTGGTGAGTGGAACATCAGTGTGCCTGACTAAAGAGTCACCTATGACTAGAGTATTGGGTATGTTGTTATGACTTATGGGCTGTGGTTGAGTGGCACACTGAGTTTGTGGGCTATGTGTCATTTGGGTTGTGTTGGGGGGGTGGAGGTTGATTGCATTTCTCCTTTGGAGGTCCCTGTTGCTTGAGTAGATTTTTATTGAGAGCTTCCGCGAATGTAGATGTGTGTTTTGTATTTCTATTTGTGAGTTTTGGTGGTGTAGGTTTTGAGGGACTATGTGATGAATGTGGTGTGGTGCAAGTGTTTACCTTCTCCTCTTGACTGTCTAGTCCAGTCGTGGGTGAAGAGAGCTTTGCTTCTGGTTTGGCTATATAAGTGCATCTCTCACAGGTTGTAGTGTTGGGTGGTAGGAGGAGAGGGTTGTCTGTGTACATGAGGCAATTGCTGCATTGCCCCAAGATGCCCAGATTCATCAGGTAGACAGGAGAAATCACCGGGAGCTGACCCTTAGACATGCTTGGATAGGTGCTTATTTATTTAGTACTAACAACTGTTTTCCTCTAGACAAGTGAGGAAAGTTGAGTGCTGTAGTAATTTGTAGCTTATTTAGTGCTTACAATGAGTTCTGAATAAGTGCTGAGCTCAAAGAAACAGATTTGAGTGCTGAAACTAGAAAACTGGCTAGTTCTAAGAAACAAAATTAAGCTAGAAGGCTTCCTTCCAACACAGAAAGGCTTGGGGGCTCAGAAGCCTACAAACAGTCTAGACCACTTACAGGAAAGGCAGGAAACAAGCTTAAATGTTTTTTCTTTCCCAGATGGTCTCTTTATACACAGTAGGAGTGCCTGAAATCAGAATATGATCTCACTGCACTCAGTTGAGTGAGCAAATGAGATGGGCCCAGAAGCAGTATCCAAACACAAATTTACAAGAGGGGCGGGCAGTTTCAAAGCCACCAAGATAAACACCAAAACAGAAACAGGGAGGGTGGGTGGAGAACTAACTGATTGGGGGCTCAGAAGCTTACAAACAGTCCTGGATACACAAATCTGTAGCTGGACTAGACAACTTACAGGAAAGGCAGGAAACAAGCTTAGAAAACAATTTTTTTTTATAAAGTGGAAAGGGGAAAGTAGGAGCAGAGCCTAAATTGGTCTGCCTTCTCAAATGTTCTCCCTGGATTAGGTAAAATGAGGTAATGACACTAGACTGGGAGGAGTGTCCCAGATCAAATTTACAATAGGGGCGGGCAACTGCAAAGCCACCAAGTATAAAAACAGGATGCCAATAGGGAGGAAGGGTGGGAAACAAAAATCAAAACAAACAAACCCAACCAGATGCTTAACAATTGAAGGAAATTTCTAGTTAATACCTAACACACAGTGTAGTGAAACTAGCTAGAAAAGTATATGCAGACAATAAAAGTGGTATAAATAACTCATAAAAATAAGCAAAAAAAACAGGATACTTAATGTTATATATCACAGATCAGCTTCCTTCCTCCGAGTAGCTCAGTGTGAAATGGCAGAAATACTCACAAGTTAACTTCTTAAGTAACAAAGTTGAAACCTGAAACAACTTTAAAAAAAGCTTGAAAGAACCAATGAGGTGCTTACTCCAAGCCGTCGTCCAGGTAACCCTAATCAGCCAATGACCATAAACAATTCACTCTCACTGAAATGCTATACTGGCTTTGGCTAAGCTATGATGGCCTGGAACATGTGCTCAGACACACAACTTCTACTAACAAACAACTAGGCCCAAAACACAAGCCTGAATATGGACAATGCTACACTACCCACATTACTTAGATAGAAGAAAAAATGCAGAAATATTTAAACAGATAAAGGATCAAGGAGACACTAGAGAATGCTTTTAACTGCAAACAAGTTATATGATACACTCCTTAGCAGGAAATCAGAACAAACATATCCTTCATGGCATCAGAGTAACACTGAGTCTTAACTGCCTTTTGCATTTGCCTGAGTGCAAAAAATGGCTCATGCATCTAGCACTGTTCTGATCACACTTGCAATCACTTCATATGTAGGGCTGTTCTAGTAACACGTACTAAATTGTGTGTGTGTGTGTGTGTGTGTGTGTGTGTGTGTGTGTGTGTGTGTGTGTGTGTGTGTGTGTGTGTGTGTGCGCGCGCGCGCGCAAGTGCATGCGTGTGTGTGTGTGTGTGTGTGTGTGTGTGTGTGTGTGTGTGTGTGTGTGTGTGTGTGTGTGTGCATTGTTGTTTTGTGTATAACCATTTTATTCAGTTTCTGGACTTGTCATAGGGGGCTAATGGCATCTTTGGGGTAGTTGATGGGGTTTGATGTATATTTTGTCATCTTTTGCAATGGGGCTTTTGCACAATTTTATCTTATTTTGCAGTGCACTCTCAATATCTTCCAGGACTATCCATATATCAGTTTACCCATAATCAGTGTATTTAGTCTAATTAGTTGATATATGTATGTATGTATGTATGTATATATATATATATATATATATATATATATATATATATATATATATATATATATGTGTGTGTGTGTGTGTGTGTGTGTGTGTGTGTGTGTGTGTACTTATCATCACCATTGCAACAAAGCCATTTAGTTAAAGTAAGATGACTAAGCACATAATCTACTAAAATGTTTTTTTTTAAGTGGATAATATCACCTTAATTGCTTATAACACATTTGACTTTGATACTGCCCAACTAATGTTAGAATATTGCTCCTTCAGTCACCTTGTCCCAACTAAATGGGTTTTGATATAGTCAAGGTGAAGTAGCAGATACCATGCATTAAACAACTTATGTCTTTAAACACCAGTGACCAACATCATGAGCTAAACCTACACAGGCATCTTAGAAATGTAAGAACTTCTAATACTTGTGAATCAAGTTGGAAATCATTAGAGTCTTTGTTCTTGGTTTTTGGGATTTTAGCCCTGCATTACTGTTATTTTTTTCTGGGCCTTAAAGCAGTTATAGTGCTTGCATGTTTTTCTTTTAATACTCTGGGCTACCACCCTTCACAACACAAATGATGTAATCACTCATATGTGAAAGGCAAGAGATTGGCTCATTTGCTCTCTGACCAAGGTGAGAACCCTATGGTACATTCATTCCTTGATCTGGTTGGGAACTGTATCAACCCATTCAATGCTCTAGGAGGGGAAAATTGGGTGTTTGGTTTAAACTATACATAATGGTCTGGAGTCCTAAACACCTAAGCTTCTCCCCTTTTGTTGGTTTTTGACTTATGCAGCTGATTGTTATAGATGATGCAAGCTTGCAACCACATATGCCACCCGCCTACCTATACAGTCTACTACTGAGTGTAGTATAGAACCCCACACAGGCCCATGCAGCTGTGGCCATGCACCTACACTGCTGTAGGTATCAGCCAAGGAGTGAGCTCCCCCAACTCCCCCAGGATGAGTGAGCAAGCATCAGCTACCCACTGCCATCCTCCCCTATACACTTCCTTCAACACCTGAGGTATTAATCAAATGTAGGTCACCTGGTTTGCACTGGGGGCTTTATCCCACTATGTCTTAGGGCCAAAAAGTTGCATGTCTTTATGTTTGCTGCTCATGTTCCCAGTTATAAGTACTGTTTGATAATTCATACGTTTCTATATATTTCTGTATTTCTGCAAAGCTAAAAAAACTTGTGTGTGTGTGTGTGTGTGTGGGGGGGGGGGAGTACATGTTGAGGTCCTGGAGGACAGGCATGCTGTTACAGCTCGTATTCCTTACGGTTCATTGACTGGACTGAATAATGGGCCATGCTGTTCTACAAGGCAAAAACCAAAAATATTCAGTGTCAGTGACCCATATGTGCCCATGAGTTTTTTCATGTCAGACATAAGTAGTATAACCTACTGCCATGCAATTTCTAGTGGTACTAGCGCAATAAACATTAGCCCCTTCAAGAATGTATCAGCACATATTGCAGGACTGGAATTTATATGTCCATTTTTACTAATCATTTTGTTACCCACAGTATAATCTACCTCAAAAATATCTTTCCTAGTCTGACTCGTGCTAATGAACCTAGGATACCTTATTAAATACATCAGCAGTTTGCATTAAGAATCTTCCAGTTGTTTTGTATAATGTTCTTAATGTTACCTGAATCCAACATATAAATAACTCACACGGTCACATACCATTCTTTACAGCTATCATTCTTTTCAGTTTGTCATCATTTGTGTACCTCTACAAATTGCAGAACAAACAAAAGTAACGAAAACTACACAGCATTAAAAAAACAGAGGTGAAGGTGACAGACTAAACTCTAGAACTGACAACAATAAAATAAGTGATATAGAAACTTTTCTCTGCTTGTAACATGTTGATATATGCATCATTATTGAAATCAGTTTTGAATAAACAAAATGTTCATCATAAATTCAAAGTTATACCTCCAGTCATAATTCTACCATGAGATACTTGGTGGTATCTCAATATTTGAGGACTAGGATGTTATTCATTCTCTGATTACCATCCAGTTATATGCTGTGGAAGAACCAGGCATATCCCAGCACTTGGTGTGAGGAAGGCAAAGAAACTAATCAAGGATGCTGGTCAGTCACAGGACACATAAAACCCATGCATGAGAAACACACAAACAGATGAGTAGAATAACTGCCAAATCGCCTACAACATATCTGTGGGATGTCAGAGAAGACTAGAAAACCCAGCAAGAATCCACACAGATACAGTAAGAACATACAAATTCCATCTACATGCCACCCCAGCTGAGCATCAAACTGAAAAATCATGAGCTGTGTAGCTGCAAAGCTAACTGCTGTGTTACTGTAACTCTCAGGACTAAGAACTGCTCTAACAATAAAGACTAATGAGACAGAATATAATAATATTATAGGAACCTGCTATACACCATATGAAAATTCCCTTACTAAACTGAACATGCATTTATTATTATAGGTTCATAGATTACTACTAGGTTAACTGCCCATGTGGGATATTATAAGCATAACCAATTACCCCATGTCAGAATCAAACCCTGCACCTTGTGTCTATAATATAAACACTTTAACCATTATGCCAACCTCCCATCCTAGTGTGAACATTCTAAATCCTCAAAAATTAACAAATTAAACTACTCATCATCAGATACATGTGCTCAAATATGAACGGACTATGATAAGCAAACCAAGTTTGATCAAATGAAATGAAGGAAGTTATTTCAGTATCTTAGATAATGCCATACCTATATGGTATTTATGCTTCTTGCCTGTGGTTACACCCATAGCTCTCAACTGTCCAGATTTTTGCAGACCATCCAGAATTTTGAATCCTATTTTTGGTCTGCTCTTCATAAAATTTGTGGGCTTCTGGAAAATCATTAAGGAATGAAGTCAGTAAATGACAGACATTTGGGTTTTAGGCTTCATATTCTTCAGAAAATCCATGCTAATTCAAAATCAATTATTCTGTCAACTTTCTAGGTTTATAAGAGCAGTATTTAAAATATGCCCCTACTTTGGGGCCTTTCTCCCCCATTATTTTTGCCTTTGTCCAGATTTCTTGTGCTAAGAGGTTGAGAGCATGTTATACTCCTTTAATTAATGCAAATCACAGTAGCATCATTTTTTATCAAAAAGTAAATCAAACTCAATCATGTCAATGTCTTCGCAAAGAAGGATAATATCCTCACTGTTAATCACATGACCCAGGGTCAGCGAGAAAAGAGAAACTAGTCATGGAAGATAGGAGTGGACAACAACTGACCCTTCCTGAGGGGTGGGATGCCTTCAGACTATACGCATAGATGAAACTCAGTAGAGGCAGTGGAGGCAGATAGTATGCAGCATAATAGGATGAAACAGCTGTACCTGCCAAATAGCACATTTCTGCTGTGCAGCAGGGTTGTCTGAGTAGGACTGCGGGAGCATCCTTATGTCAATCTATAGCATGGGGTAATTGGGTATATAGTCAGTAAATAGCCTTGATGTTTGCCCATGTGATGGCTCCTTGCAATTGATTGTCACCTTCCGAGACCCCACCTAGGTGGAGTTTGGCATAATGATTAAGGTATTTACCTCAAAGAAAGAAGTTAAGTTTGAGTCTCACCTTTGAGGGAAACTGGCTAGGCTTAAAAAAGGCCATTCAGGGCAATTAGACCAGGAGGTACCTATGAACCTATTAACAAGTAGATTAACTGTTGCAATAGGATGGTTTATGGCTTACAGACATGTGAAAAAGACCCAGAAATCTAACAGTTATAAATAACTCATAAATAAACCCTAGTCGTAAACCCTACTTGAAACTATGATAAGATGAATTATATAAAAAACTGTTGAAACGAACCAGGAACAATAAGAGAAGTTCTTCTGTATGTTGAAAAATCCAAGTATTTATTATGCTGTTAAAACGTTAGCGTTCAATTTAAAAGTGTTATAAAATATACGCTTTCAGCAAAATAAGTATCTCGCCTTCCTCAGACAAACAGAATACTAGTTGCTATTCTAGCATTTATACATTGTTTAAAAGTTTGTAACCAATCAGCATGTAGTGCATTTCCTTATTAAATTTTCACCATGATAACCTTAAACAGGAAAATGCTTTTACCATTCTTCCTCAACTTGACACAAGTTTAAAGCGCAAAAGCACATAGTTTCCTATGCTTATGCTGTTGTTTAACAATGATCTTTAATAAGGTGCAGATACTAAATATTACCTAAAATTGCAATAAAAAATAAATAAATGATGAATGATAAATAAATGATGATAAAAAATAAATAATGAATAAATAATATAAATAAAAATGAAAAGAAGTGTTGAATGTGGTACATATTATCCTTCCTTACTGCGGACTAAATAGGTGGTTACCTATTGAGAGCCAGCCACTTCAAAATACACTTAATTGATGTAACATCATTTATACCAGGAAAGATATGTGCCCTCATTTTAATTTGCCATGAAAGCTCATCCATCTCAAGGAGGATTTGCCAAGCTCCACCTCTAATGTCAGGTTCTCTATGTTCTAATACTATGTAACTGAAGGAGTGATCACCATACTCCATGATATGCCTAGCTAAGGCATTAGTACTATCCTTCCTACTAATGGCATACTGATGCTCGTAGATTCTAGATTTGAATCTATGCTCAGTTTTGCCTATGTAGAAGGCTTTACAGAAATTACACATAGCAGCATAAATGATGCCTTTAGTTTGACAATTGTAATGGCTGTTAATCTTATAAACAATGTTGTTGAGACTAATATGGCTACAGACCTTGACATGTCGGCACTGGGCACATGTACCACATTTGAACATGCCATGTGGTCTGTTAGAATGCTGCTTCTTTTTCTTGTTTTGTAAAATGCTTTTCAAATTATTTCCTCTCCTATATGTTATTTTTGGGCCATTATTTAAATGTCTAGCTATAAACTGATCTGTTCTGATTAAATCCCAGTTTTTAAATAACACTTCCTTAATTAGCTGGTGATCTAAAGAGAAAGTGTGTAGAAAACTGATAGTATATTCTGATTTAGTCCCTAGGACAGTATCCAGCGTGTCAGCTGTTTCTAGGTTATCTTTCTGGGAGGTAATTATCTGCCCTGAGTAAAGTATTAATTCCATTTCTCCATCTTAATTTTAAAATCTGTAACATCTAGGACAAGATGAACAGTCACTGAAGCTTGGGATTATTCCCCCTGTTTCATTGAGACAATTCATCACTGGGAAGCCTGAAAACTGCTTCTTAAAAAATAGCTTGGGATTAGTTTGACTGTTTTATCCCTGGCCTGGGGAGAGGAGGAACAGAGGGACAACATATTCTGCACATTCTCTGATTGAGCAGTATGTATAAGTGGGATTTCTCTGATTGGTATGTTTGCTGTTTTTGGTGCAAAAGTCTTAGCTTTTAATTCTGGACTATTGTTCTTAGATCTCTCTTATGCTAAGGTAAAGTGTGTGTTATCCAGGACTCCTATTGAGAGAAGGCTACAACAAACCTACATACCCCTGCAACATCTGGTATGAGACTGTTGATCTTCAAAGAGCCTGTGACTGGCTTAATTAGTGTTAATGTTTTGCTTCTAGTGAGAGAGTGTACAAAGGGACATTAATTTGCTGCTGCATGTTAAGACCAGCACTGGTAATAGGCAGGTAATAGCCAATAGAGAAATCACCACAATTCATCATACCTGGCAAACCTTATTGTGTCTTTTCATCAAGTACTGCTAGATTAATTACCATCTAACCTAACTTAAAATATCACACTAAACATTTCATCCATAAATCTTCTAGGCCTACTATAGATGTCTCCCTCCAGTCTGAGAGGACTACAGTCAGTCCTAGTCCTCCTCTCTGACAACATTTCCCAGCAGTAATCACCACATCTGCGGCCAGTCTGATCATACTAGGTGTTCTAAGGTAGCTGTTTTATTCTTACTAACTGCTCATTCCTTCTACCAATTGATATTACAATCTGCAAGCAATGCAAATATTTAAGAAATATGGTGGCAAACATCTTGCATCAGCCCACTGTTAGTAAACATCATGCCTCCACAACACCATACTAGTCACAGCACACTGTTAGGCTCATAATTTATGCAGAGGCTGCAAAGAAAAGTGTGCTAAAGTTGTTCTAGTGTGAAAGATCCTAGACTAAATCACACAAGGCAGAACCTACTCCTTCAACATTTACTCATACTGCAGATCTTCAAGTCTCACCCAAGAGACACCAGGAAAGGAAGCCCATAAGGTCCACTACATCTGCTTCCATTGAGGGAAATGTTTTAGTCAAAGGTCACTTTATAGTTAGGCATACAGACTCCACTCTCACCAGACAAGAACAGGATGAATGCAACTGCTTAACCAGTGCTAGGATCTGCAATTTCTTAAGAACCCTAAGGTCCCTTAAACCAAATGAATATGACTACAACCTAGTGGTCACCATGTGAGAGTGAATGGCCAAAGGTAGTCCATCTGGATGAATGTAGAGAGAGACATGATGGAACTTAATATAAACATGTTATACACAGGAAATGGTCTTGAGTAGTATACTGCTTTCATCAAAAATGATGCCTAGATACTAAAATGAGATAATAGGATCATAGGAGGCTACTAGGATAATGATCCCAGACCTTTTTCAGTCATTCATGCCCAAAATGTCTCAATTATCATTGCCCATGGGCTAGAACACCTTTGGTATATGCCTATGACTTAGGACATTTACAAACTATCCCTGTCTGTAAGGGCCACAGGCAACAAGTCATGGGTGAATTTGTGATTTCCCATCCATTGGTCCAAACTGAGCTTGAATAGACTTAGGGAAAAGCTCTGTTTCACTTGAATGAGGAGTATGTTACAGCAAAGGAGCAATCTCTTGAAACACATACATATCCTTTCAACATGCTTTGTTTATGTAACAGATGAGGTTTAGATCCTTAGAATGCGTAATTATAGTGCTATTTGTTTTGCAAATGTGTAGCAGATCCATTAGGGCTGGCTTGGAGATTGCCTTGTAGGTTCAGCATATTTTTTTCTTTTTTCCTTTTTTTTTTTTTTACCCATGATGACACTCAGTGTACTGCAGAAGGGCAGATTGCTTCTTACCAAACAGCTGAATATAAAAATACATTGTCAAGCTCCAGGTTCTTAAAAGAACAGTCTTCTTTAAAAGGGCATTAGCAGTACTATTATGTGAAACAGAGTGTCTTCAATGTAGAGAAGGAGGCTCAGTCTGGATACCAAGATTCTAAAAAATAATCCAGATTTACATCCAGTTCATAAATTAGCAGTTAGTAAGCTGGCTTTAACAATTGGTTAAGTAGTTGGTGTTATTCTAAGGGGATCTAGTATGTGTCAGCGTGGAATGAGATGGATACTTCCTGATTCAGCAGGGATAGCTTTCACCACTCATACCAGAGCTTCTGCATGCTGGCTAAACCTTTTGCTGTCTCCATAGTGTCTTTGTAGATAGGGCTCCAGTACTGGTCATTCCTATGTGATAATGATAAACTCATATTCAAACTTGGGAAATGTCACCATGTTGCTCGCTGGGAAATCTTAATAGAACGACAGCAAAACAAGAGGCCCTCCTACAACTCAATAAATTCATACTTGTGTAATCACTGAGACTTGGTTTCAATTCAATGACAGCACTCCCTTTATACCTGAGTTTAATGCATATTATGCCTTCTTGACCTTGGGTAACTGGTGGGGTGTATCTATAATCATCAGAAACACCATTGCCTTACATCATATTGCTCACAGCCCTAACCTGGAATTTTTGGAGGTCCAAATCACCCTTAACAAATCCAACTATTACCTCATTGAGGCAGAGTCAACAACAGAGTCCCATCAATGTTTTCCAAAGGTCATGAAAACTCTCTTAACATGAATGAAGAGTTACCCGAGCATTGTCTGACAGGCTCACACCTGTAAACATAGGTACGGTATGAATTTCTTAGACTTTGTTAATACCAATATGTTGGAGCAAATTGCAAAACTAACTACTAGGAGGTTCTAGTATCCTTGACCTCGTTCTTAAGGCGCATGTTTCTGTCTATGCCTCTCCCCATTTCTTGTCCCTCATTAACTCTGACTACAAATCAGTCATTTTCTTGTCAGGTCTACTGGTACCTCCCACCAGCAAATGAGACCATCTTTACAGACTTATCCAAGGCAAATCTACTGAAGCACGTAGAGCATCTATGCAAATTTTCCAACAACCCCTCACAAATGGACTCAACTAAGAGGGCTACTGTACTCACATCTGAGTTTTCCAGCACCTAAACAGCTCTATCGAAAAGTTAGTATCCATCTGCCCTAAATGTAGTGGTAATGAACTTCTCTGATAGAACTCTTGTATTAATAAGCTACAACAAAAGAAATAAAATAAAGTTATAAGGCATCTCCATCTTCTTACCTAAAGACCACACTGAAACATGACAGCAAGAAAATTAAAAGTAATATTAGAAAATGTAAAGTGGAGTATGAGATTTTGGTTACACCAGATGCCAAAGGGAACTACAAATCTTTCTTCATTTTATCTCAGGAAATTAATAAATAATGTCCAAGATTGCACTAAGCTTATCTTAATAATATCACACATTCTTATCCAAGGTTATAGATAATACACTGGTAGACAAATTTAGCACCAATGTTATCCCATCTACCCACAGTGGTGTCCCATTACCTCTGAAAATAAATTTTCTCCTGAAATTACCATGGAATAACTCTTAAAATACCTGTTAAAGGCTAAAACTAATATTTCCATAGGGCCAGACAGCATACCAGTCCGCATTCTGATTAGTGGCAAGTGTTACTATCTCAGCCTCTGTGTAACTAATGAATCTCGGCCTATCCACAGGGTTTGTGCCTGTTGCCCGGAGAACAGCCACTGTGCTTTCCCTATACAGCAGTGACTCCTCCATGGACCCAGACCATCATAAGCCAATTGGCCTCATCAAATGTATATGCAAAGTTATTGAACATAACATAATGGAACTTATTTATATAAACATATAAACAAAGGCAAATTAATTGATCTAGACTCCCAACAATTTGGTTTTGTGAAGAGCAGATCCTGTCTTCTGAACCTAATAGGCTTCTTTGACAAGATTATGTGGTCATTCAGTGCATGCTGTTTATTTAGACCTGGTCAAGGATTTTGACTCAATCTTCTTTCTTGGTATTATGAAAATTAGAAAAACTCAATGAAACCCTGGTGTTGTTTAATGGATTTGAAACTGTATTTCTAACAGGTCCCATGTTTTGAAAGTTGTTGGTACCCTTTCTGAACATAAAATTTTAACTAGTTTGGAACCACAGGGATCAAATGCTGGGTCCTCTACTAATCGAGATCTATTTTGCAGACATCCATGATAATATCCCAGAAGTGTGTTTGACCAGTTATACTGATGCCTGCAAGCTGCACATTGCACGGCACTCATCCATTGATACTAAATAGCTCATGCAAGGGCTACAATGTGTGCATACCTGGTGTACTGAAATTGGTCTCAAGCTAAATTTCTAACTCTAACTAAAAACTTAGTAACAGGCTATAGATAAAGGGAAGTATAGAGGAAAATTAATGAAGAAGAAGAACTAATGTAAGCTAGAGGGGAATAATAAGCAGGTGGCAAATAGGAGATAATAGTTGAATGATTAGAGGTAGGAAAGTGTAAAGGATGAACAAGGAGAAAATGTGAGGTACAGGTGGGGGAAGTTTGACAATTTTATTTTGGGAAGAGTTAATTAGAATTCAGAAGTAATAAGATGTAGTTTAAAAAGTCATGGTTGTTATTGGTTGATTAGAGTGATACAGTGGTAGATGACTGAGGGTGGAGTTAAGGGAAGTATAATCTAGCTGAAGTGAGAGTGGATGAGAATTGGGGTAGAGAAAGACAACAGAGTAGGCTCTCCACTTTAGTAGTGCATTTGCTTGGTGCTACACAAACAATCACTTCAGGTGGAAGCCTACAACACATACGTAATAGAGGTGAGCACTAAAAGGCAGATTGTATTATACTGTATATGTAAACAATACATAAAATAGGGCTCTTTTGTTAAACATAGAAGTGGGACTGGGGCACTGGAAACAACATAAAAGCATCTATTAGAGAGAGGGAAGGGGCATAGAGAGGTACAAATAAATGTAAAAACTAAAGAGAGTTTAGTATAGAGGTACTGGGCAGTAGAGGGAAGATTTTGGTAAAGAGCAGGGGAAAGACAATGTAAATAGATTATAAATAGAAATTAAATCTGCTAGAAAGTTGGCTGAAGTTGTAGGGGGGAATTGAAACTTGGCTAGCAGATGGAGACAAATGTGTGTGTGTGTGTTTTATTACTTTTATTTATTTGGGGTGGAGCATGTCCTCTGGTACGGATAGAGAATATACAAACCAAATTAGATTATTTATTATCTGCAAAACTAACTTTTAATATTAAATATTTACTGATACTCAAGAGAAGAGTCCACATACACAGCACTAGAACTATTAGTCTTCTTCCTTTCAGGGTGGATGCCAGACTTGATGGTGTTTTCCCACAGAAGGCTGCACAGATTCAAAAATGCAGATTCTGAGGCTGGGATATGGGCTGCATCCGTCAGTAACTGTGGGGGACCAGATGAGCTATATATTACATGCCGACTGGAGGACGAACTCTGGGATGTTAAATGAAATCTGGTTTTCTGTACAACACTGCTTAAACATTATTTATTTATAATGAGCACCTTATGGCAGTGCTGAAGACATTATTCATACTAACTTTTTATGCATATCGGGTCACTTCCAAAGAGTCAGAACCACCACACTAAACTACAACTGACCTCTCCAGCTTGATGCCCTTAGTTTCTTGCCAGCTATTTGGGCTGTGTACCAGTGACGGGCCATTCATATTCTGGTTAGTTTAGGATCCTTGTCTGTGTTGGACTTTAAGTTAAATGGCTACAAAGGTAATGCCCACTTAGAGAGTTTTATGTTCACATCCTGTCATTGATGTATGCATAATAGGGGACCATGCTGCGTAACTAGAGCGAATTCTATATCAAATACATTGTACTTTGAAGAAAAAAGTATATATTTAATAACTACAAATTCTACTTCAATTGCAAAATACCTATCTTCTACTTTGCTTAGTTCTGAACAGAGGAACAAGATAGGATGCTTCTCTTCTTTAAAAGTTGCTTTTAGCACTGTTCTTAAATCCACTTCTGATGCATCTTTATAGATTATAAACAGTTTACTGAGGTTAGGAGTTGCTAATACCACCTTTGAACATAATGTTTCTTTTAATTGCTTTGAAGAAGTGCCGTCCTCCTTACTTTGAGGGACATCGTCCCTTGGTCAGGTCTGTGAGGAGGCACGCTGCCACTGCAAAATGCGCATACATTTATGATAATACCTTACTACCTCAAAAATGCTCTCATTTTTCTTGATTTTAGGACTAGGCTAGTTTTTCAGTATTTCTACCTTTTCTTTTTGGGACTTAAATCCCCTTCCTATGACATTGCAGTGATATTTAATCTTTGCATTGCATACCTTGCTCTTAGAGGCATTCACAGTTAGTATGGCTTGCTTCAGGGAGTATAGTGCAACCTGTGCCTTAGGTAGTTGCGTGTTTTACTCCTCAGATGCTGTAATAAAATTATCCAGGGTAACTGCAGAATAGTGGGTAGGGGGTTGAATGGTTTCTGTGGTAGCATGTAGCTTAAAAAGAAATATGTTATACTGTGGTAATGCAACTGGTATTGAGAAGGCTACCTTTTTCTTAGCAGTAGCTTCTAGATGTTTTTGCTAGTAACATTTCTGCAAGTCCAATGTAGTTAAGAGTCTTGCTTCCCCAGTCTTTCTGTTAGCTCATCACACCTAACCACAGGGTAACTGTTGAATTTGGAAATGCTTTTCATCTTCTTAAAAATCATTACTGATCCTTATTGTTCAATCAGATTTTAGTACTAACACTGTGAGATTATAACATTCACCTTTTGGGCTCTTCAGTTACTCTTAACCTTACCTGAATCATATTTCTTCCTTTTTTATACTGCATTTCTCTGTGATGCTGATATTTGGCAGGATTTTAAGTTAATCTTCTATCCAGGACTAGTCTCAGAATGGTGCCAAATCTAATTTATTCTGTCGGGTCCTGAAACTACTTCCTTTTTCCACAACAACAATTATTTTATTTCTTGTTTCTGTTCATCCAATAAATCACTATCACTACTATGATACTGATTAAAGAGAATTTCATTAGAACTTGTTTCTTTGTTATGTTTAACGTCACAGCCGTGTTCCTGCAGTCTGCTTTTAAATTTTGCACTTGTTTGCCCTCTGTATGCCAGATCACAGGGACACCAAAAAACAGAAGTAACATCAACGTTAGCATGTGAAAACTGTTGTGTAACAAGCACCTGATTATCATTAATCCTATTAAACTCTTTAATAGGCACTAAAACTCAAGATATCTACAACATGTACCACAGGAGAAAGTACACTTTTTGACAAAATGGCCTATTAAAGGCTACTGCTGTTCTGTTAATATACTGACTGTACACTGCATAGTTGTTTATATTTATGCCTGTCTTATAATCTACAGATACACTCTAAGACTATATTCAGGATGGGGGGGGGGGGAGAACATACTGCAGAAGTGTCTATATCCTACCTTTATTTTGAACTACAGAGCAACTGGCTGCATAGAATAGAGATTAAAGGGGTGCCTGTGCATGACCTGTTGGGAATCAGATCTTTTAAGAACTTGGTAATGAAACTGGTACATAGCAAACTATTAGGTGGCCATTTGTTTATGCATAAAACCAAAGACAGAGTTCTGGCAAGACTGTACTTGCCAAGTGTCTTGAAAGAAATTATAATTGAAAACTTGTGTGAGGGCTGTTCTGAATGATAGAAAACAGCATCAAACTCTGGCGTTTGGAATCCCTTTGTGCCAGCTCCCATAATGGACATTCCAAAAACTACCTTTCAAAAGGATTGCCATGGATATTATCAGAGTCTTAGTAGCATACAGTAATGGATTTCAGTACATATTGATAGTTTTTTTTTTATTATGCGGCCAAGTTCAAAGAAATGATTCCCATTATAAAGGCTGTCTTTTCAGCCATAGTAAACTACCTGGTCTTGTTCTTTTCCAGGGTAGGGATACCAACATAAATACTTGGAGACCAGAGTATTCTCTTTATTGCTAAGATCATGCACTATCCTTGTCAATGGTTTAAAGAGGAAACAGCTTAGAGCGTCCATAGTTCACCCCAGACTGATGGCCCTATACAGCATTTATCAAAGGACTTAAACGTCAGTGCTATGAAAAGTCATAGAAAAAGATGGAAAGAATTAGAATCCGTTCTTATTGTATCTCATATTTGCTTTTTATGAGGTGTCCCAGACTTCTGACAGGGATTAACCCCTACCAGTTTCTTTGTGGTAGAGACCATGGGGTTACCAGATAATGCTAAAGAAGGGACACTGAATGAAGAAAGTGTCCATTTTCAGAGAATTGTTGTCCAACATCAGACCAGTTTCCAAGTTATACTGCAGATGATAATGCCAACTGTGCAGGCTCATATGGAGAGAAAACCAGCCAGTTATCAGAAAATATAGAGTAGGAGAGTCCGAAACATAGAGAGATGCTCTTCATATGGATCAACTCTACAGTAGCCTCAGCTATATGGGTTTTATACTGCCAAGGATATAAGAGACGACCAGCTTGCAAAGCATCAGGACACCTTCATGCACCCTAACTGTCAGACAGCTTGAGATGAGCTGCCTGAAAACACAGAAACTTTGTAGAAGAGAGTGCAGCTCTGCAGGATTGGCAGTCAGCTTGTGCTGCTCCACTGCTGGGCAGATGAGTGCCCTTTGGGGAACAAACTCCTACTTTACTTTTTATGAAAGAAACTGTACTTTGTCTGTAAAATAATAATTTTAAGGCTGGGAAAAAGTACTTTAATGACTATCACCTGACTTTTTTTTTTACTTTTAAATATGTCATTTGTGAAATTTTGCAGAATCAGGTTCTTTTTTTTTTCGGATTAACCATGGAAGAACCTACTGGTTCCTCAGTTCTTCCTTCTTCCAGCCTCAAAAATTAATAAACAGCCTTTACCCTTACAGTAGGTTGCTAAAGTGCCTCACCTACAAGTGGGTGACTCTGCTGTGGCCAGAGCTGTTTCTTTTGGCCTACTCATCTTTTCCTTGGGTCCTGTTGGTGTAGTTGCTCCAGCCACCATGGACTCTGGGTTAGACACACCCTCTGCAGCTTTTGGAGTGCCCCTGATAGGCAAAGGAGAGCCACTGTAGTCAGTCCTGGGAGAAGGGCAGAAAATGTCACTCTTGTCTAGCCAGAAAGTTGTGCCCATCTCTATGGAGGTCTTTTTGCCAATACTGGGTCTGTTTCTTCAGAAATTCCTGTCAAAAAGAGGCAAGTACTTAAATATATGTCTTCTCTTGTCTTAGTTTCTCTGGACAGGAGTGATTTTGTTGGGAATAGCTCAGGGTTTAGTGCAAGTATTGAATTTTCTTTGTATGGCTATTTCTGCTAAAAGAAAATGGATTATTTGTTTTCTGAAGAAATTCAAGAGATTGAACCTCTAAATTATTTTGAAGGACAAATTGTGCGTTGTCTCCACAAATTCCTGAATCTCATTCTGAGGAGAGTGTGGCTTTGGCTAGCCCATTGAATGGTTCTCTTTTTTTGAATCTGTTTTCAGAATGAAACCAATTTTTCACTGGGAAATATGATGCTTCTCAATCCCTCAGGATGTATTCTGACTTGTTACAAATGGAATTTTCAGAAACTTTTCTTATTCCTCCAATTCTTTCTGCTTGGGAGGATGTTTTTGTCACAGCCTATAATTTGCCTGACAGCAAAATAGACTATATAAAGCTCCTCAGTCTAATTTTTATACACTCATCCTAAGGCCATATAGCTATTGCTTTTCTGAGCCGAGCCGCTGCTAAACATTTTGTTAATACTAACCTCTCTCCTTCTGACAAGGATAGAAGAGCTTTTGATAGATATGGGGAAAAGATGCATTCTTCTGCAGCACTTGTTTTTATAATTCTGAGCTGTCAAGCTCATATTTTTTATGTTTATGCTTATGCTTGTCTCTTGTGAGAATATGAGGAATGTTTTCAGCATTGATTTCCTCTTCTGAGGAGAAAGCATTGTGTAAGTCGGTTGCCTCTGTGTCTCAAGTGGCTACCCACTGCTTGAAACGTGTTTAAAATTTTGCTAATGCCTCTTTCAGGGCTGTTGCCACTGAAACTGTTATGAAGAGGTTTGTTTGGTTGTGTTCTCAAAACCATCCAAAAGATGTTAAAAATGAAGTTATGAATTCTCCCTTGGATAGAGAGTTAGTTTAGGACCATCTGCTGCCGAGGTCCTTATGAAGTGTGATGAGAGAAGTATACTGCTTAATGGGATCTCTAAGCTTTTCGTCCTTCCTTCTCCAATTCATCCAAGGGCTTCAGAGCTACCCCCACTAACTTCTTTTAATTCAAAATAAGGAAGCTGCTGGTTAGTAAAGTTTTAAAAAGCTGAATCAAGGAATTCCAAAAAGTACTGACCCCCCCCCCCCAAGAACTAAGGACTACATGAAAAGTCTGTATGACTATTTACAAGACCCTCCCCAAACCCTGGCAAGCTCTAAGTCCATCAAGATTACTTTTGGCATTGGGGGTCTCTCCCCCTCACTTTTGTAGGATTCCACCTCACTTACCAGACTTAACTCTTCTTTCCTTCCTGTCATGGGGCATATATTCACTCGGGGAGGTTAAAAACTCTTCCTCCTCTTTAAGAAGAAGGGTTCTATTCAAAAATGCTTCTTATAGCAAGTTCTAATTTTTATCCCTTAATTTTTATTTGAGTTTTCTAGTAAATTTAAATTTAAAAGATGCATATCATCATATTTCTAGATCCACACATGAAACATTTCTAAAAGTTTTCTAATATTGAAGACTATTATGTTACTCTGCATTACCCTTTGGTCTATCCACTGCTATAATGCTGGATCTATATTATAACAGCGAATGCTTAAAACAGCGAACGCTGTATAACTGACCCTAAAATGTCGAAACACACGCAACAGCAATTTTTTTCCCAGGGAAAAAAAATGCTGCTCCATAAAAATATAAATAAAATGGGCTTTGCCCCTGACACACCCCCTTACTTAAATATACTAACTCCAAGATCAACACCATAGTGGAGGAAATGGCAAAGTCCCAAAAACGGCCCAGTAACTTTTCCCTGTGAAAACAATTGCTGTTCTGTGTGTTCGGGATTTCGTCGTTTCGAACAAAATGGTTCGATTAACCAGCATTCACTATTTTAAACATTCCCTGATTTAATAGGGAACCATAATAATAATATATCTAAACTTTCAAACACATATGATAGCCTACTGCAGACTGCAAGGTGTTCATATTTTTCCTTATTTAAATTTCTTGCCTTTCTTTGCAGAGTATTTTTTTAAAATGTCAGGAATCACTCACTTGGGTAAGGGATCTCCTACACAGGCTGTGATTCCAGGAGAATACACTGATGTCAAGTCTGACTAACTCTGTTCAAACAGCTTTTCTTCCACAAAAAAGTAGATCTATGGATTGGTAATAAAAAAATTACCCCAGGATTGGCCCTTGTATTACAAATGGACAGAGGCAGCTCATAAATGCTTTATCCGACACATTGGTCCTCTAAAATTATCTAATGCATGATCTCATTTATTCTCACTAGGGGTAATATATAATTATTGACCATAGAATGAGTAAGGTCAATCTAATACTAAACAGGATAGGTTAATTTAAGCATTAAAAGATAATTTGGCTGGGCTTAAATGGCCCACAGGGGTAGATAGCCTAGTATTTACCTATGAACCAAGAATCTATGTGTTGAGATCTAGTCAAAGTTCCTGTAATCATGGCTGCACAGGTAAAAATCACAGTCTCCAAAGCCAAGAACACAGCATCCATGGGAACTGACAACATCCCAAGCTGCATTCTACATGAACTGCAGAATGAACTGGCACCCCACCTAAGCACCATGTTCAATCATAGCCTCACCTCAGGCTTTGTACCCACTGAATGATGTACAGCGACAGTTATCCCACTTCACAAAGGGGGAGCCACCACGGACCCCGGTAACTACCACCCCATTAGCCTAATGAGCCTGGTCTGCAAGGCCATAGAATGTATCATCATGGATCTTATACACAAAGACATTGGTAATCTCCAAACTCTGGACCCCACCCAGATCGGGTTTATAAAAGGCAGATCATGTCTCCTAAACCTGATGGACTTCTTTGAAGCAGTCACCAAAGCTGTAGACGAGGGTAAGGTAGTTCACACAGCCTATCTAGATCTCTCCAAGGCTTTTGACACCATCCCGCACCCTGGAATTATAGATAAACTCACTAAACTAGGTACAAATCCCTGTGTCACAAGATGGGTTGCCAACTGACTCACTGATAGAACCCACACTGTGAAATTAGCAGACTCCAAATCCAGCTTCAGACCAGTGACAAGTGGAGTACCACAGGGTTCAGTCCTAGGTCCTCTCCTGTTTGGTATCTACTTTTCTGAAGTACAGGCTAACACAGAAGATCTTTGGCTAATGAATTTCACAGATGACTGCAAACTAGGAGCCATAATCGAAACTCCTAACGATGTGGACATCCTACAAATGGACCTCATGGAGACAGATGCCTGTTGTCAAAGCCATGGCCTAAAGCTCAATGCCAAAAAGTGCACTGTCATCCCCTTTGGTAAAAACTCTGTACCCATGAGCTACCATATAGGTGGTAGTCTACTTAACACCGAAAGTGTGATAAGAGAGCTTGGGACAGGGACAGTAGTCTCTCCTTTGATAATCACATCGCCACAGTAGTTAGGAAAATCTTCTACGTGGCACACCTCATCACAAAAGGTTTCTCATCCAGGAAAAAAGAGGTCATTGTTCCCCTCTACTCGTCACTCATTAGACCCCTTATAGAGTATAAAGCCCCTTTTGGTATGTACCTCACAAGACATCTACAACAACTGGAAAGGCTGCAGAAATACCTCAGAAAGAGGATTACCGGCCTCAAACAAATGCCCTACACAGACCATCTCAAAAAACTCCAGCTTTATTCCATTGCATATCGCCTACTCAGAGGTGATCTCTGCCTAACATACAAAGCTATGTCAAACCCAGAGCTTTTGGACATGCTCCACTTAAAGAAATCCCAATCCTTCCAAGCTACACACTCTAGGGACCTTAACCTTGTTACTACAATAAACAGAACATGCTGGAGGGATAGATTCCTGTCCCAGAGACTTCCCATACTCTGGAACAAACTACCTATCTATATCAAACAAAACTCCTTTGTCCTTAAACTACCTATCTATATCAAACAAAGCTCCTTTGTCCTTCTCCATCCTTCTCCATCTTGATGATTGGATGGGTAATAGGAAATTCACCCCGGGGATCACCTCTGTGGCTCTGCTCGACAGGGGCACAGGAAAATAATTTTCTTGGGTGGCGAAAGCCAGGGTACCTTTTTGGCTAGTCTTATATAGGCCTTAGGGCCAATAGCCTAGTACCTACCTAGGAACCTATGAACCTATTCCTGAGTTTTTCCACTTGGACTACTGTCTCAGCAAAGGGAATTCCTCAGGATTCTGGGTCTAATGGTATGCATAATTTTCATGATACTTTTTTCAAAACTGCAGACAACAAAAATCCACTGGTAGCAGTAATTTGAGCAGTCCCAACATCTATATCCCTTACATTTCAGTTTCCAGTTTTTTGATTTGCAAAGGGAGATTTTTGCCTTGAGACGCCATATTTTTCACAATCCAGGTTCATGATCTTCTAGGGTATTCAAAAGCCTAGCCATGCATTCCATAAATTTCAGTCTTGTTCATTTAAGTAAAATTGACCCAGAGCCCTTTGAAATATTAATATGAATAACCCAGAGGCAGGCAATCATTTACATGCTACTACTGTCCTTAAGTGACAATAGTGCCAGTCTAGGGATGAATCTGCGGCTTTCCATCCACTCATCCAGTTTATGTGTGAATAGATTAAGGGACATACTTTGCCTTATGGAGAGAGGAAGACAATTCCATAGAATCTCCCTTCCTCCATCCTTACTTCAACACATTCAGTCACTACAGATGCCTCAGAGTTTGCTTGGGGGTAGTGTCTATGGGTCAAATATCTTTCGAGCAGAGAAAACAGATCGCAGAACATTAAAAAAAAAAAAAAAAAAGAAAGATTTTGACACTTATAAATGTTCTCCACTCTCGTATTCATTTTTAGTCCCTGGGACCTTTACAAGTATTTACAGACAATATGACAAACAACATTCCAGTAGCATGGTGCATAATGAAGCAATGGTGACTAGTATCTGAGTTGTCAGCCTTCCCTTATTTTCTAACATCAGATTTCCTTAAAAAACGAATCCTTTATTTATGCCTGTAGTGGTATCCAAGTTTACCTTTAACCAAGCTTTCCATCTGTCTGTCTTCCTTCCAGACCTTAATATGAGGGTGACAGGATATTTCATACCTTGAATGCCAACAGACAACTCACGTGCAATCTTGAAAGTACACACTTTTGCAGCATTTCTGATTTATTGTTCTTTTCTGTAAAGGTAAGAAAAAAAAGACAACTTTTTTCAGTTCAGACTGTTTTCAATTGATTGCCTCATGCTATTACTTTTTGTTACTCCCATCACAGCAAAACTGTTCTAGGCAGGGTCAAGACTCATTCTTTTAGGGTCCTGGCTTCATCTTTGGCTTTTTGGAAAGGGTTGAATTCTAGGAGTTTTCCAGAAGAATGTGGTACTCTATGCAGACTTTTACAAAGCACAGTAAACTAGATTCTTTCTCCAGGTCAGGGCAGGCTTTAATAGGGTTATACTTCATATGTTCCTGAACTTCATATTTCCTTCTCCCAGTCATTGTAAAATATGGTAATCTACCCATATTGCTGTATGAAGAACATAGTTCAGTTGTCTAAGTAAACTAGCCATAACAGCAGATGGTCAAATGATCACTGCTGCAATCGCTGCTGCTACCTCCCTCTATCCCTATTGTTTTTGTATGTTTTGATGCCAAGGTGTGGTCATTTATTATTTTCCTAGTATTGTCCTTCTCAGGACTTTAGCCTTCCTCTGTGTCTTGGCATGAACGCTATGAAGGGCTTGATGGGCAAACCTGTCTTTTATTCGGGTCACCCCAGTTTGACTAATGGTTTGGACATGTGAAAGGTGCCCTTAGCAGGAGTTGTCTTAGCAGGATATAACCCATAGAGCATAGGCTATTGCAGCAGTAAGCATTTGAATATCTACTCTTATGGTTAGTTTACTTTCACAACTATATTGTCAAAGTCAAGGACCAAGTTTTAGTCCTGGTTCACTTGGCCGAGAATAAATTCCTGGCAAAATGGTGAGGACCCTTTGAAATAGTTACAAGGGTGAGTGAATTAAACTAAAAATGTAAGCAACTGAGGAGGAGATACCCTGATAAAGTACACCAAATTAATATTTCAAAACCCTATAGCAAAGGTACAGGTCCCTATGGTGAAGGTGACAAGAGAGAGCAGAGACTATGGAAAGCAGAAACAGCTGATTTCCATATCTAAATTAACAATATGACACTCTTTACAATCCACCAAAAAATAAGAGGTGTGTTTTTTAATCAGAAACAAAGAGATCGACTCAAAATTCCATATCTGAACTGCATTAGTTAAGCCTCACACAGAAACAGTTCTGGGAAAAAGTCAGACTAAAGCCCTTCAGAGTAACTAAGTCCCAGAATCAGACACCCTGGAAAGAGATAAGAAAAGTGCTGCAAATGGGGGTAATCAAAGAGTTGAACCATGAATGAGAGAGCCTAATTGTCTTCATCCCAAAGCCAGATAAAAAACATCTGATTTTGTAATGACTTTTGAAAATTCAGCTGTATCCCCAAATTTAATAGCTACTCCATGTCTCATGTAGATCAGTTAATAGAGCAGTTAGGGAAGGCTAGGATCCTGACCACCCTTGATCTCACAAAAGGGTATTGGCACATTCACTTAGTTGATGAGGCTAATGCAAAGACTGCTTCCTTGATGGCTAGCTTTCAGTACACCGTTCTCCTTTTTGATCTTTATGAGGTGCCAGACACATTTTAATAACTGAAGGACCACATACTGAGACTTCACTGCCTCTGCACTCCCTCCTACTTGAATGATGTGGTCATACACTCAGAAGACTGGGACTCACACCTTTCCAAATTCTAGGCCATGAGGACATGCTAAATTTTATGATACAATATGGACTCACAGTAAATTATATAGAATGCAAACAAGGAATGACATAGGTCAAGAACCTGGGGTATGTTATACGGAGGCAAAAGATCAAACCCCAGAATGAAAAATATTGAAGCAGTTAAAGAGTGTCCAGTTCCTCAAACTAAGAAACAGGTAACAGCCTTTTTAGGTCCAGTGAGTTATTACCCTAGATCTGTTCCCCATTTTGATTCCATTGCATGCCCCCTTACTGATCTTACAAAAAGTAAGCTGCAAAGCAAAATCAGGCTAAGGAAGCATTTTAGCATCTTAAAAAGTTCTTGTGTTCAAAACTCATACTGCTGTCTCCTGGTTTTTCCAAATCCTTTATAGTGCACTCATATATCTCAGAGGTGGAGCCATGGTAATCTTATCAAAAAGTATTAGGGATGAAGAATATCCTGTCTGTTACATAAGTAGAAAACTGACCAAGACATAGACAGAGTGTTCAATCACATAGAAACAGAGAGAGGGAAAGAGAGAGAGGGGAGAAGAGAGAATGTTTAGCCATTAAGTGAACCTTAGGGCCATTATGATATTTTCTTCCGGGCAAAGAATTTACCCAGATTATAGATCACACTTCACTGCAGTGGTTTCATCAACAAAAGAAAGGCAGCATCAAGCTTTGCCAGTGAGTCCTGGCATTCAGCCATTACACTTTAAGATTCAGTATCACCTGGTGTCCACCATCACAATACAGACAGTCTGTTAATGGCCTACAGGCCCTCCATGAATCTTAAAGTTGGTGGGATCAGCTGAGGAGGGGCCATCTCTCATCTGTAACATTTGTAACTGGCAAAAGGCTAAAATTAGCACTAGACTGGCATATTTCTGTGTATTAATCAGAATGTATGATGCTATGAAAATACTTGTTTTGTATTCTGGTATATATGTTGTATTGCAAAGTGCAGGACAGTACTATCTCCTAAGTGAAATATCTGGGATAGGACTGTGAGTGGTGCCAGGTGTAGACATGCATCTATTTAAGGTAAAGTGAAAGAGCTAGAGAGAGAGATCATTGTGAAAAAAAGAGCCAGAGGAGTCTGGTAAGACCTTTGTAAAGGAAAGGAGAACTGAGAACTGGCTCTGAGATGAAGTACGCCCAGAGAAAGATTGCAGCACCAGTGGAAGGCCTGCTAATTAACTATGCTTATGACTTGAAGCAGATACTGTTTTCGACAAGTGAAAGACTTTTGAATTCAGCATATCAGTACTCAGCTCCAAAAAGACATTTTATTTTGTCACAGAACAGACCACTGTTTTATTTTGTTGGCAAAGTTATTGTGGCTTTTTTGTGTTAGGTCAATAGAACTTCTATTTAAATTCCACTGTATAACACACACACACACACACACACACACACACACACGTGAATGTATGTTGTCCTGGTGACCACATGATCACATGACTCCTGTCTTTTTGCCTACTCTAACAACAAACAGTAAACATTATTTTCCTGCTCCCCACCACACCTCTTACAACACAGTAAACTTAGAAGATCATGTACTTCTCTGTACAGCTGACTCCTAGATTTAAAAGCAAATGCTAGTTTACAAAGGAAGTATTCCCTAAATATTAGGAAGAACAGAACTTCCACCTGGATGAAACCTCCCTCACACCCGCTGCAGAGAGCAAATAAACTCACCTACACCCCATTCAAAAGTTACACAACCAAATCCAAAAGTGCCATTTGAGACATTTTTATATAAATAGCAATGCTCTGTTCTGTCAACGGTGCTGTAGAAAGTGAAAAAGGTGGATGCATCTTAGTTTTTCCTATGTACAAACAGTATTACATTGGCCTAATCTAAAGAAAACACTCAGCAGAAAACACTCAGCACTCTGTCAACCAAATTGCTAATAGTAACTTCCAAAAGCCTTCACTTACTAATCCATAGAATGCACCTAATACCCATACTAATTCCACTGTATACTATTATTTTAAACACTAAGTTGAACAATTTCCAGTAACTTAACAAAACAGTACTGTCCTACTGCATGCAAAGCACTTAGCCAAACAAATGACACATTGTAATTCCACAGAACATTACTATGTGTGTCCGTGGCAAGTGTTACATGTTGAAGAAACATCATGAAATAGTAGGTCTGCCCTTCTCCATATCTTTGGCATGCACAAAAAAGTTATATCTAGACTTTGCATATAGAAAAAGATTCTAATTCTTCCAACATATATACAGAGATACATATTACAAATGCACATTCCAAAAATATATAAATATGTGTGTGTGTGTGTGTGTGTGTGTGTGTGTGTGTGTGTGTGTGTGTGTGTGTGTGTGTGTGTGTGTGTGTGTGCGTGTGTGTGCGTGTGTGTGTGTGTGTGTGTGTGTGTATACCATTGTGTAGATTGACGTTTCCTTTTGATGAGAGCTTTCCTGCCTATACCACTTGGTACAGGTCAGAAGATCAACAGTTGTTAGAGATCGCAGAAATGCCAGTTTTGGTGAATATATCCTTTCTCTGGTATTGTACAGGGTTGGAGTTGGTCTATTTAATTGCTGGGGGTACAGGGAGGCAAGACCCCCTGTAAAGCACATACTTTATTTTGTGTGCATACTCAAGTTTATTTCTTGGAGCTTGCACATTGCTGTGCCAGTAATTTTATTTTCAGTATGTCTTGGTTGATGTATTGAGTTTTGATATTATGGATTGTCAGTTTATTTGTATATATATATATATATATATATATAGAGAGAGAGAGAGAGAGAGAGAGAGAGCAAAATAAATATGTATACAGATATAGATATAAGCAAGTATTTATTAAATGGCAATATGCAGAAATATCAAAACATATTATATCAATGGCAGCACATCAGCAACACACTTACCTGAATGAAAAATTTGAAAGTACTCCAATCACAAAAGCTAGGATAATTGCTATTTTTACTAGAATATTTGATTTTATTTTTTATTTGTTTGTACTTGTATTATTGTATTGGACCATGTCTTGGAGCTTATCTCCCCGGGCCTCTACTGAAAATGGACATACATCCAGTTAGACTAGCCTGGTCAACAAATGTAAAATAAAAATAAATAAATAAAAACAAATAGTCTTCTTTGTGAGTGATGAAAAAAAAAAGATAACCCATTCTATCTGCATATTGCTATTGTTTGGGAAAGGGATTTTAGTAACGTAACATACTTTTGGGGTTTGGGCTGCCTTAGGGTTAGCACTGATTTCACTGTTTAAGAACTACACTTTATCCATTTTTACTTTTTATTTGGCTTTATGCAGAACTCCGGTGGTGGTGCTGCGGTAGCGTTGTCACCTCACAGTAAGACGTCCTGTTCGATTCTCAGCTAGAGCGTCTTCTGTGTGGAGACATGCATGAATGGGCGTACCTTCGTTGAAGGTTATGCATCAGGGCTGGCAACTCGGCACGTAAAAATCTACTGCCAATCATTAGCGGACTGGAGTACCGCTGTGGCGACCCCTAACCGGGAAAAGCTGAAAGACACATTTGGCTTTATGCAGAATTAACTGCATGATATTTATGAAGTTTGACCTATCAAGTTTAAACAAATTTGGAAGACTAGTTGTTAAGGTAAATTATATTTGTATTTTATTTATTTGTTTGTTTTATGAAGAATGTTTTATTCATTTCTGACGGTTCTAAATATCAGTGTCATTGCACTTAGATGTTTTGGAGGTATTAATTTTATGCAATTTATGTGTTTTATGTATCATAAGCAGGTTTGCTGTATTTCATGTAGAATGACTGTTTCATCATTTCTGTGGGAATGTATGGATCAGTTCTTTTCTCACATTGTGAAGATATTTTTTCAACATTTTCATTGTTTTTTATTTTTTTCTCATATTTCTTTCTACCTATTTCCTCATTTTGGGGATGTGTTGTTTTTAGTGTTTATTATGTTCATTATTCTTTACTTTCATTCATTTTTTTACTGGTTATTTTGTGGTTGACCATCTATGGAGACCAATATGTTGCTCTTTGTTCTTTCCCAGGTAAAGTTTGGTTTTACTGTTTGTATTTATACATACTTACGTATACTGCAGTGGTGGTGCTGCGGTAGCGTTGTCACCTCACAGTAAGACGTCCTGTTTGATTCTCAGCTAGAGCGTCTTCTGTGTGGAGACATGCATGAATGGGCGTACCTTTGTTGAAGGTTGTGCGTCAGGGCCGGCAACTCGGCATGTAAAAATCTACTGCCAATCATTAGCGGACAGAAGTTCCGCTGTAGCGACCCCTAACCGGGAAAAGCCGAAAGACACAACATTGATACATACTTACGTATGTAATGTTTTAATACTGCTTTTTAAAAGTTTAACATTATTTTGTAGTAGAAAGTAGGTTAACTTCTGGCTGTGTGTTTTATTTCAGTGGGAGAGAATTGTTTTAAATACTGAGACCGTTTGACCAGAGGCTATAGACTTCTCTGTGAATTTTAGACAAGTAGATTATTCTAGTTTTTTTTTGCTTAAGGCAAAAGTGTAATCTTGGATTATATATTGTAATGAATCTGTATTCTATTCATTGGTGATGATGTGGACAAAGTCTAGAAGGATAAAGCTGACTGCATGGTTAAAATATGGATAGAATTTTACTGACATTGTTATGCTGTATTTTGCTCAAAATATATATTTTGTGTATGTAACCAGCTATCTTTTCTAAGGAAAGTATATAAATGGAATTTTCATCTTAAGCATAAATCAATATTTATAGGTTCATAGGTAAGTACTAGGCTAGTTGCCCTTAAAGGCCATGTTAGGCCTAGACAGTTTCCCTTGTTGTGCTCAAATTAACCTTATTTAGTTATAGATTGGCCTTCCCCATCCTATGGGTGATAATTATATATTACTCCTAATAGGAATAACTGGGATCATACCACAGATAATTTGAGATAACCCATGCATGGGATAAAGCATTTATTCACAAAGTAAATCTGAACTAAGTCCATATATCTTTTAAGGGATGATCTGGAAGCAAAATCAGGCACAGTAGGTAAATGGAGGTTGTGAGAATTAAACTCTAAACAAGCAGATGAAAATTGCTAGCAGCTCACATCCTCAATCCTCTATGTTAAATCATAAGATCATAGGAAGTTACTAGGCTAATGGCCCTGAGGCTCTTATAAGCCTAGCCAAGAGTTTACCCAATGCATAGTCAAATCAGCACCAGATGCCCCTTTCCAACAGGGACACGGGTGGAATCCCAGGGATGTATTTTTCTATTTCCCATCTAGTTATCCAGGTTGTGCTTAAGAAATGGTAAAGAGATACTCTGTTTGACATAGAGAGGGAGTCTATTCCATATATGGGGGAGTCTCTGGGACGCAAATCTCTCCTGCCAACAAGTCCTATTGATGACCAGGTTGAGGCCGCATGTGCGGGTTACTCGAGTAGAGCTTGATTTGTGACTATGCAGCAGTTCCATCAAAGCAGGGTCTGAGATTGCCTTGTATGCCAGACAGAGATTACCTCTGAGGAGTCTGTATGAAACAGAGTAGATAGAGCAATAGGGCTTTTAGCCTACCTGTGTATGGTAGATTTTTGAGGCCCTGGATTCTTCTGGTGAGGAACCTCTGTGGTCTCTCCAGCTGCTGCATGTGCTTTGCAAGGTACATGCTGAATGTGGCATTGAACTCAATAATGGGCCTTATAAGGGAAGAATACAGGGATGTTATGACTTCCTTGTCCCTGGATGAGATACCCTTACTTATGAGATGGGCCATTTAGAAAGCTTTCTGTACAATGAAAGCAACATGGTGGTCAAAAGTCAGGTTGCTATCAATCTAGGTGCCCAAATCCCTCACGTCTGACTGCTTGCTTAGGACATTGTTATTAGTGTGATAATTTGTGGGGACATCACTCTCCCCAAAGGGGATGATGATGCATTTTTTTGTATTCAGCTTGAGGCCATGTTTCTGGCACCCGTCATTTGTTTGGGTGAGAGTCTCTGGGAGGATGTCCACATCACTAGGGGAATTGATGACAACTCCCAGCTTGCAGCCATCTGCAAACTTGGTCAGCCATAGCCAGCTGTTTTTTGGCCTGCACCTCAGAAAAATATATCCCAAATAACAGAGGCCCCAAGACCGAACCCAGGGGTACGCCACTCAGTACGGGTCTACTGCTTGAGGTGGTTTCCCCTATTTTGACTAGGTGTGTTCTATCACTGAGCCAGTTAGCTACTCATCTGGCAACATATGTTTTGATGCCTAGTTGAGAAAGTTTATCTATTATGCCCGAGTGAGGAATAGTGTCGAAGGCTTTGGCCAGGTGAAGGGAGTGGTGTGCACTGTCTTCCCCTCATCCATGGCTTAGGTGACTGTCTCAAAAAAGTCAACCAGATTTAATAGACATGACTCCCCCTTGACAAAGCCAAACTGCTCGATTTAGTAGTAGGAATGTGGGGATGCACAAGCCAGTGCATTTCTTTGTGCCTGTCCCAAGCCCGGATCAATGGGGAAGGTTGCATCAGGAAGGGCATCCGGCGTAAAACTTTGCCAAAACATTTCATGCAGTCACCAAGAAAATGTTTTATACCAGATTGGTCGAGGCCCGGGTTAACAACGACCGCCACCAGTACTGTTTGCCTACAGGGTGCTGGCGGAAATTGGGCTACTGTTGGCCGAAGGAGGAGAAGAGGCGGAAGACATGGCCGAAGGCAGGAGGAGAGGAGAAAGGCTAGGACTGTGTTAGTGAGGGTCGGAACTTTGAATGTTAGCAGTTTGACTGGTATAGGGAGAGAGCTAGCTGATATGATGGACAGAAGGAAGGCTGGTATATTGTGTGTGCAAGAGACCAGATGGAAGGGAGTAAGGCTAGGTGTATCGGAGGTGAGTTCAAATTGTTTTATCATGGTGTGGATGGGAGGAGAAATGGCGTAGGAGTTATTCTGAAGGAACAGTATGCTGAGAGTGTTTTGGAGGTGAAAAGAGTGTGGGATAGAGTGATGTGTATGAAGCTGGAAATTGATGGTGTAATGATGAATGTTGTTAGTGTGTATGCTCCACAAGTTGAGTGTGCAATGGATGAGAAAGAAAAATTTTGGAGTGAATTGGATGAA
Organism: Protopterus annectens; assembly: GCF_019279795.1. Lineage (NCBI taxonomy): Eukaryota > Metazoa > Chordata > Ceratodontiformes > Protopteridae > Protopterus > Protopterus annectens. The sequence continues at coordinate 209,365,300 of NC_056750.1, read as the reverse complement.
GTGGTGATGACTGTACCCAAGGGTGAGAGAGTGGTGATTGGAGCAGATTTCAATGGGCATGTTGGTGAAGGGAACAGAGGGGATGAGGAAGTGATGGGTAGGTATGGTGTTAAACAAAGGAATGCAGAAGGTCAGATGGTAGTGGATTTTGTGAAAAGGATGGACATGGCTGTGGTGAATACGTATTTTAACAAGAGGGAGGAGCATAGGGTGACATGCAAGAGTGGAGGAAGATGCACACAGCTGGATTATATCTTATGTAGGAGGGCCAGTTTGTAAAGTGGTGACCGGAGAAAGTGTCGTTAGGCAGCATAGGATAGTGGTTTGTAGGATGACGTTGGTTATCAAGAAGAGGAGGAGGAGTGTGAGGGCAGCACCAAGGATCAAGTGGTGGAAATTGAAAAAGGGTAATTGTGAGGTGGAGTTCAGGATGAGTTAAGGCAGGCACTGGGTGGCAGTGAAGAGTTACCCAAATAGCTGGTAACTACAGAAGAGCTAGTAAGGGAGATGGCTAGAAAGGTGCTTGGTATCACATCTGGACAGAGGAAGGACGACAAGGAGACATGGTGGTGGAATGAGGAAGTACAGGAGAATATACAGAGAAAGAGGTTGGCAAAGAAGAAATGGGATTGTCAGAGAGATGAAGAAAGTAGACAAGAGTATAAGGAGATGAGGTGAATGGCAAAGAGAGAGGTGGTGAAGGCTATGGATAAGGCATATAGAGAGTTGTATAAAAGGTTGGACACTAAGGAGGGAGAAAAGTACCTGTACCGATTGGCTAGACAGAGGGATCGAGCTAGCAAAGATGTGCAGCAGGTAAAGGTGATAAAGGATAATGAGGGAAACATATTCACAAGCAAGGAGAGTGTGTTGAGCAGATGGAAAGAGTACGTTGAGGGGTTGATGAATGAAGAGAATGAAAGGGAGAGAAGGCTGGATGATGTGCGGATAGTGAATCATGAAGTGCAGTGGATTAGCAAGGAGGAAGTAAGGATAGCTATGAAGAGGATGAAGAACGGAAAGGCTGTTGGTCCAGATGACATGCCTGTGGAATCATGGAGGTGTTTAGGTGAAATGGCAGTGGAGTTTTTAACCGGATTGTTTAATGAAATTTTGGAAAGTGAGAAGATGCCTGAGGAATGGAGGAAAAGTGTTTTGGTACCGATTTTTAAGAATAAGGGTGATGTGCAGAGCTGTAGTAACTACAGAGGGATAAAATTGATCAGTCATAGCATGAAGGTATGGGAAAGAGTAGTGGAAGCAAGGTTAAGAAGGGAGGTGATGATCAGTGATCAGCAGTATGGTTTCATGCCAGGAAAGAGCACTACAGATGTGATATTTGCTCTGAGAGTGTTGATGGAGAAGTACAGAGAATGTCAGAAGGAGTTGCATTGTGTTTTTGTAGACTTAGAGAAAGCATATGACAGGGTGCCTAGAGAGGAGTTGTGGTATTGTGTGAGGAAGTCAGGAGTGTCAGAAAAGTATGTAAGAGTGGTACAGGATATGTACGAGGGTAGTGTGACAGCGGTGAGGTCTGCGGTGGGAGCAACAGATGCATTTAAGGTGGAGGTGGGGTTACATCAAGGATCAGCTCTGAGCCCTTTCTTATTTGCAATGGTGATGGACAGGTTGACAGATGAGATCAGACAGGAGTCCCGTGGACCATGATGTTTGCAGATGACATTGTGATCTGTAGTGAGAGTAGGGAACAGGTGGAGGAGACCCTGGAGAGATGGAGATATGCTCTAGAGAGAAGAGGAATGAAGGTCAGCAGGACTAAGACAGAATATATGTGTGTGAATGAGAGGGAGGATAGAGGAATGGTGAGGATGCAAGGAGTAGAGGTGGCGAAGGTGGATGAGTTTAAATACTTGGGGTCAATAGTTCAGAGTAACGGTGAGTGTGGAAGAGAGGTGAAGACGAGAGTACAGGCAGGATGGAGTGGGTGGAGAAGAGTGTTGGGAGTGATTTGTGACAGACGAGTACCTGTAAGAGTGAAAGGGAAGGTCTACAAGAGGGTAGTGAGACCAGCTATGTTATATGGGATGGAGACAGTGGCATTGACAAAAAGGCAGGAGGCTGAGCTGGATGTGGCAGAATTAAAGATGTTAAGACTTGCACTGGGTGTGACGAGGGTGGACAGGATTAGGAATAAGTATATTAGAGGGTCAGCCCAGGTTGGAAGGTTTGGAGACAAAGCCAGAGAGACATGATTACATTGGTTTGGACATGTGCTGAGGAGGGATGCTGAGTATATTGGGGAAAAAGATGCTAAGGATGAAGCTACCAGGTAACAGGAAAAGAGGAAGGCCTAAGATAAGGTTTATGGATGTGGTGAGAGAGGACATGCAGGTGGTTGGTGTGACAGAGCAAGATGCAGAGGATAGGAAGAAATGGAAACAGGTGATCTGCTGTGGCGACCCCTAACGGGAACAGCCAAAAGAAGATGATGATGATGAATGGTGTTAATAATTTGTATGAGATTCCCCTTATATCTTATAAGAGAAGTAGAAATGTTAGGGACATGGTGGTGCATAATACATTTATTGTCCCTAGAGATGCTGTGAATGCATCACCTAATCTTTGTGGAACTATTCCTTGTAGAAAATGTTCAGTATGTAGGAAAATAGTTAGATCTTTTGATAAAATCAATGAGGTAAAACTTTGCCCCTCAACATCTTATGCTTGCATTACAAAAGGTGTACTATATGCTCTCTAATGCCCTTGCGGCCTTTTTTTATAGGGGAGACTAAAAGAGTTTTAAGGTGAGACTACAGGAACACATTACAGACATTAAAAAAAAAATTACGATAATCCAATAGCTATGCATTTCAACCTGGTACATGAAAGAGAATTTATTAACTTAAAAGCATATATTTTGGAATAGTGTTTTGCTAGAGATGTTGTACTGCTAAAGAATAAATTATTTTATAAAGAAACAGTTTTTATTAAGGAATGTAATTTTAGAGTTTTTTTATAATTGCAGAGTCCCAATAGCTTAATTGTTTAATTATTTTGAATTTTTTATTGTGTATTAACTCCTAGAAGGCTGTATTTACCGAGGCACTAGTGTTTATATTAAATAATTTAATACTATCGTGTGCAGTGCATTTTTCACTGGTCAGTGTTTTTTTTTTGTTGTTGTTATTTTTCCATTGAGTGGTTTACTGGAACATATGGATTGATGCTTAGATGTGAGAGTTTATCTATTATGCCCGAGTGGGGGATAGTGTTGAAAGCTTTGGCCAGGTCAGGGTAGGTGGTGTGCACTGTCTTCTCCTCATCAATGGCTTTGGTGACTGTCTCAAAAAAGTCGACCAAATTTAACAGACATGACCTCCCCTTGATGAAGCCAAACTGTGTGGGATCGAGTGTTTGGAGGTTATCAATGTCCCTGTTAATGAGGTCCATGAGAATCCAATCCATGGCCTTGCAGATCAGGCTAGTTAGGCTGATGGTCTATAATTTCCCAGATCGGTGGATGCTCCACCTTTGTGTAAAGGGATGACAGTGGCTGTCCTCCACTCAGCTGGGACAAAGTCGGTACTCAGGCTTTGGATGAACAGAGTGCCTAATGATGCTGCAAGTTCCTGCCTGAGTTCATGTAGGATGCAGCCTGGGATGTTATAGGATCCCATGGAGGTGGTATTTTTTTGCATTTGAGAGGGCAGTGATAACCTGTTCCCTATATATAAGGGGAAGGGGGCAGGTACAGGGAATGTCCTGATTTATTGATGAGAGGACAGACGAGTGAAATTTTCACTGACTCTGTCAGCCAGCAAGTTTGCTATATATACAGCATTTGTATATGTGGTTTCCTTGACCACCAGTTCTGAACAGATCTGGGTGCTTCCTTTGAGATTATGGGCATATGTGAAGAAGGCCTTATGATTGTCTCTAGTAGATGTGGCCAATCTGGACTTGAAGTTTGCCTTGGAGGATTTCACTAGTGCTTTTATTTGCTTGTTTAGGCTAAGGACAAATTGCTTCTAATTAAGCACCTGCTCCTTCTTGGTCCTGGACAGCAATTTTTTTTCTTTTGTTATAGAGTTTATTTATTGCAGATGTCCACCAGACAGGTTTACTCTTCCTTACGAAGGATGATTTAGTCCTGTCAGATATTCCTGATTCCATGCATCTATATAAATATTTCTATAGTAATTTGGTATAGTTTTGGATACTGGTGCCAGTTCCTAGAGAGGGGGAGGGGGCTTTGAAGCTGTTTATACCATCCCTCAGGAGGTTGTAATCACCTTTGGAGACATTTTTTTGTTTGACCCTAGCTAGAGGGGGGTCGGGGGAGATGATGACTTTGAACATGACCACTTTATGGTCGGATCTTACAAGGGAGGATGATACTGCAAGGATGCTGCAGTGATTACACATATTGGTTAATACCAAGCCAAACATATTATCACCTCTTATGGGGGTATCGACTAGCTGCTCCAAAGCATTTGCACTGACAAAATTGAGGAATCTCTGGGCATTTGTGTTCTGGCATAAGCAGTTCTTCCAGTCTATGTTTGGGTAGTTAAAGTCACCCAAGATCAGGGTAAAGGTTGAATCTTCATAGAATCAAAGAAGTCTAGATAGGCAGTTTGGGTATCTTGAGTCAGATTTGGGGGCTGTTAGCTAGCTATGATTTGTATAGGGGTCTTGTCAATGGTTAACTGCACCTGGAGTGTCTCCTGTGCGTCATACTATTTGACCAGCCTGGGGGTGTGTATGTCTTTAATATATATTGAAATTCCAACTCCTTTGGGTTTACTACCCACAGTTTGGGGTCTGAATGTATGATAGGATGAAGAACCAGGTATGGCTGGGGTGCTCTACGCAAGTTTGAACCAGGTTTCTGTGACTGTGCAGATGTCAGCACTTTCCAGGGTTAAGAAGGCTTGCAATGAGTGCAGTTTCATGTTTAGACTCCTAGCATTAACAGCATGACCTTTAATTTGGGTTTTATTGAAATTTTTATGTTTGTAGTTTTAACCTCATCACTTTTTCTAAAAAGGTACTATGGGGAAGACATATGCCTTTGCCAGAAGCCTGAAGCCCAAGTGAGACAGATGCAGGCCATCTCTGGCAAAGAATCATGGTGATTGTTGTACAACATTTACAATGTTCAGAGTTACCGTGCTTTATATATCTTTCATGCTATGTGTATGTACATATGTATATGTTTGTGTTTTGTAATGCTTAAAGTGTTTATCTCACAAACACAATATACAAGGTTTGAATCTTATCTTTGAAAGGTACATTGGATAAACTTAAAATGGCCCACAGTGGCAGCCTAGCACTTGCCTGTGGATTTATATATTATACATTCATATGTATGGGCTCCTCCAAGTTTACCTTTGAGTGTATGTTTGACAGCTGTTCTGTCAACTCCTTTTAATGCCAGTACAAGGTTTCTTTAATAATGGGTATAGTTAACATTCCTTTTCCCAGCTACTGTGGTGGTGGTATGGGAGTGCAGGGTGGCTTAATCCATGGCAATAAAAAAATACTGTTTCTAGAGTTTAATGTTCTGAGTTTACTGAGTTTATGCTTTGCAGCATGTGTGTTGGGCTATTGCAATTTTGATTGTTAATCCTTTTTTTCTTCTTAATTAGTGCCCCAATGTTTTGCACACCAATTATCTTGCATATTGTCTTAAAAAAAAAAAAAAAAATATATATATATATATATATATATATATATATATATATATATATATATATATGAATCATGGACATAACATTCCATTTCAGTGCTGATTCTTAGACTACTGAACTGTGGAGGTAAGTACGTTTTTCCCTCTTTCTTGTGTTGAGAGACCTTAAAATTAGTATATATATATATATATATATATATATATATATATATATACAATTTCAAGGGTGCAAATATATTCACCTCCCTTAAGTGAAGGTTTTAGAGGATATCTGATGAAGTCACACAAACAGTTTATTTATTTATTTATTTATATTTGTTGACCGGGAGTGTCCGACTGAATGTAGGTCCATTTTCAGCAGAGGCCCGGGGAGAAAAGCTCCACAGTTACAATAAACAGACAGCAGTTACATTGGATTATATAGCAATTAACAATTTACATAGCAATTACTTACAACATATTTACAGATGAAGAACATAGTACATCAGTAGACAACTAGAATCTTTATCTGTGAAGTACATAACAGACATTAACAAATGTTAAAATAAGAAGTTCCTGCTGTATAATAAGTACTAGGCTTATGAGCATCTGAGCTTGCTATAATCAAGGTAGTTAGTGGAGTGGAAAGAAAGGTAGTGGTTGGATGGGGTGGGTGATATTAGAGTGGGAGTTGCAAGGGCATAGCCAGCATGTTTTTAGGTGTGCTTTTAGTAAAGTTTTGAAGTGGGTGCATGATGGTACGGAGGTAATTGTGGGTGGGAGAGAGTTCCATAATTTGGCTATGGTGCAAGAGAATAGTGCTTCACCAGCAGAGTTATTGGCTTTAGTGATCTGCAAGTGATTTTTGTTGCTGGATCTTAGTGGTCTGGTGGCGTGATAGGGTTGGAGTAGATTCTGGAGGGATGGGACATTTAGTGGATGGTTTACTAGTTTGTGGGTGAGTGAGAGTTGATACCATTGAAGGAGGTGAGGGAGTTCAAGCCAGCCCAGTTCAGCAAGTGAGAGACAGTGGTGACTACGGTAGGATGTCCCTGTGGCGAATTTGGCAATTTTGTTGTAGCAGGTCTCTAGCCTGTTTAGATCGCATTGCCTTAGGTTGGTATATATTGGAGAGGCATAAAGTAGGGTGGAGATAAGGTGGGAATTTGCTACTGAAATCTTTGCTGCTTTGATGAGAATTTGCTTATTTCTGTATAACACTCCCAGTTTTTTGTGGACTTTTTTATGGTCATGGATATGTGAATGTTAAATTTTAGTTTATTGTCTATTTCCACTCCTAGTAATTTGGTGTGTTCAGTTGGGTATATAGTGGTGTCTTTTGCTGTGATGTTAAAGTGAGAGTTGTTTTGGGTATGTTTGGTGGGTTGGAAGATGAGTAGTTTAGTTTTGTTTGGGTTGAGTATTAACTGGGCATCGGATAACCAAGTTTCAACAGAGGAAAAGGCTTTCTGTGTGACTTTTTGCAGTTTGGGTAGGGACTGAGTTGAGCACATGATGGTTGAGTCATCTGCGTATTGTATGAGTGTGCCATGTTTGGTGGCAGAGGCCAGATTATTGGTGAAAACAGAGAAGAGTAGGGGTCCAAGGATGGATCCCTGGGGAACCCCTATGGAGACAGGTAGTTGGGGAGATATGTCATTCTGCCATATAACAGATTGTTGGCGGTCAGACAGGTAACTCTGAAACCAGTTGGTGACTGATTGTGAGAAGGATAGGTTATTGAGGACAGAGATAAGTTGTTTGTGTGGGACCATGTCAAATGCTTTAGATAGGTCTAGGAAAGTAGCAGAGGAGAGATAGCCATTGTTTTTATGCTGAAGGATAGTGTTAGTAAAGGTGAGTAAGGCAGTGGTGGTGCTATGGTTTGGTCGGAAACCATGCTGAGTATTGGAAAGGAGGTTGTTAGTAAGGAGGTAGTCTGAGACCTGAGAGTGTATGCATCTCTCTAGTATTTTGGAAAGTGGAGAGAGAATAGCTATGGGGCGGTAATTGGTTAGTTCTGTGGAGGGTCTGCCTTTGTGGAGGGGAATTATATGTGATACTTTCCACAGTGTGGGAACGTAACTTTCTGACAGAGATCAGTTAATCAAGATGGATACTGGGTAGGCCAGAGCATCAGCTGCAATTTGTAGGTATTCACTTGGGAGGTTGTCTGCTGCTAATTTGGTGGGCTTAAGTTTAGTTAAGAGTTTTTTTATGTTGGAGGTAGGTACAGGAGAAAAAGAGAAGGCAGTGAGGAGATTACTAGTTGAAGGTGTGGGTTGGAGGGGAGGGGGATTGTGTTGTTTAGCTAGTGATAGTATGGTTTGTGTGAAGTGTGTGTTGAATGAAGTAGCAATATTTTCTGAGGAGTGAGAGATGTTAGGAGGAGGGGTACTGACTTTACCTGGGTGGAGGATGGAGTTTATGGAGGACCAGAATTGTTTGGGGCTGCATTGGGAGGAGTCTAGGGCAGACTGATAGTATTGGAATTTGTCTTGTTTTATTAGCTTTTTGACTATATTGCGTAGTTCTAGGAATTTCTGTCTAGTTGAGGGGGGTTTGCGCCAGTGTTCCCAGGCTTTATCTCTGTTTTTCATTTCTGACTTAGTGTTTGCCATGAATGTACACCTACCTACCAATATATATATATATATATATATATATATATATATATATATATATATATATATGTGTTTGTGTGTGTATACTATACATATGGATCACTGTCATTTCGCTGAAAATCCATTTCACCGAAAAATTTCTGAGATAGGGTCCAAATTGCCAAAAAAAATTTAGCCGAAAATAGTACTGACAGTGTATCTGCCCTTTTCCCCACTGTAGTGCGATCTTGGAGTGAGAATATTAAAGTAGGAGGGTGGGGAAGCACAGTCCCCCCAATGGGGGGTGTGGGGGGTGTAGCCCCCCACCCAGTACTGTTTAATATTGTCTAGTATTGTTTGATATTGAGCAGTCCCTATTAAAAGAGTAAGAAAGCAGTTTATAACCTGAGTAGGTGGGGGGCTACACCCCCCACACACCCCTTACTTTAATATTATCACTCCGAGATTGCACTACAGTGGGGGAAAAGGGCAGATACACTGTCAGTACTATTTCTGGCAAAATGGACTTTCGGCGATTTGGACCCTATGTCAGACATTTTCGGCAAAATGGATTTTCTGCGAAATGTCATAGACCCATACATATATATATAGATATAGATAGATATCGATATACATATACATATTTATATATATGTATACACACACACACACACACACACACACACACACACACACACACACACACACACACACACACACACACACAATGACTGACATTAAACTCATTGAGCAGAACTCATCTTATAGATTCATGGGTGATTATTAGGCTAATGGCCCCAGGTGGCCCTTTTAATCTTAGCCATAATTCCCAAATGTATCTGACAAATGTTGATACACTAAGGTTACTGCAAGGTGTATATGTAGGCTTAGGCATGGTTGGTCAATAATTTACAGGCTACCTCTGTCTACTACAGACATAGGTGCCAGACCATGGGTAAATTTCCAATTCCCTACTCACTGTTCCAAGTCATTCTTGAATTGCTTAGGGAAAATCTCTGTTTCACATGCATGGGAAGCCTGTTTCAGAGAAATGGTAATCTCTGAGACACAAACATGGGCCTCCAAAATGTCACGTTTATGTTGTAGATGAGGTTTAGGTCCCTAGATTGGGCAATTCTGATGATATTTGTTTTGTGGTTGTGCAAAAAGTCTTTCAGATTGGAATCAGAGAATGCTTTATAGGCCATGCATAGATCGTCTTTCAGCAGTCTGCAGAAGATCAAAAACATGGAGAAATCTTTGAGGAAATGTTGTTTATGCCCTGTATTGTTTTTGCAAGGAACCACTGTAGATGCTTCAGTTGTTGCATATCCCTGGTCAGGTACATACTGAAGGGGTGTTGTACTCAGTGAGTGGTCTGATGAGGGCCAAGTACAGTAGAACAATGACATCCTTGGACCTAGATGCCATACACCTTGCTTATATTGATGATGAATGATTTCTGTACTACTGTAGACACATGATAGTCAAATGCCAGGTTGCTGTCTATGTGTTTTCCCAAATCCCTGATCACTAGATCTACACTTAGGGATGTATTATCAATGTAGTAGTTTCCAGAGGTAGACATCTTTCCAAAGAACACCATTACGCAATTCTTGGCATAGACTGGCTCAGGCTCCAGTTATTATTCTGTACTGGGCCTTCTTGGTGGGTATTTGTGTCTGGGGATTCTATGACTGCTTATGGTTTGCAGCTGTCTGCAAACTTGGTCAGCCAAAGGTCTTTGACATTGGCTTTGACTTCATAGAAGTAGATGCCAAAAAGGAGTGGGCTTAACCAATGCCAGATTCAGCACTAGGGGCCAGTGCTGGATGGGGGAAGCAGTCAAAATAGTCTAAATCCTATAATTTTATTTTATTTTTATTTTACATTTGTTAACCGGGCTAGTCTAGCTGGATATATGTCCATTTTCAGTAGAGGCCTGGGGAGAAAAGCTCCACACATTAATCAACATTAAGAGACATATAAAAAGAATTTTAAGTAAATATGAATATACATTTGGTAATAAGAACAACAAATACCTAAGGCACTTACAGTTTATATACTAGAACAGTAGTAAGCATAACATTAAATCATCTAAAGATTAGCAATTAGTTTTCAATAATCAGTCAAAGAGAAAGAGGTAAAGCAGGAGAATTAAAGGGATTAATGTAGTAATACAAGAGAGGAAAGAGTGAGAAACAGTAGTCTAGTAAGGAGATGAGGTAGGAAGATGGAAAAGAGTGCAGGGGAGAGAAAAGGAGGAGTGAGGCAGAGCATTAAAGTAGAGCAATGGGTCAAGAAAGGGAAATAGTGTGTATAGCTAGTAAGCATAGTATATAGTTATAGTAGAGTGGGGAGAGTGTAGATGGTTAGTCAGGAGTCCTGCAGGAACACAGCCAGTAGCTAGTAAGCAAAGTATATAGTTATAGTAGAGTGGGGAGAGTGTAGAAGGTTAGTCAGGAGTCCTGCAGGAACACAGCCAGTGGTTTTGGAAGTACAGTTTGATTCTTTGTTTGAAGAGTGGTAAGGAGGAGATTAGAGTGATATCAGTGGGTAGTGTATTCCATGTCCTACCTACAGTATTAGTGAACAGAGAGTCACCAGCTAAGTTATGGGATTTTACAGATTTGGTCATGAGTTTAGAAGAAGATCAAAGGGAGGCAAGATTGTTATAAGGGATTAGAAGTTGGGAAAGTATTGGGGTGTTCTCAGGTTGGTAGAGTATCTTGTGGGCAATAGTAAGTTGTGAGATGATAAGATAGTTTTGTAGCTCTGGCCAGCCTAGGAGTTTTAGGTTATGACAGTGATGTGTTCTGAAAGGGTTATTGGTGGCAAAGCGAGCAATGCTATTATAACAGGTTGCTAGTTTATTTAGGTTAGCCTTTTTAAGGTTTGTGAAAATAGGTGAGGTGTAAAAGAGAGTAGATATCAGATGGGAGTGGGCGATAGTAGCTCTGGTAGAAGGTGTAAGAAATGGTTTAATACGGTATAATGAGCCTATTTTTTTGTTAACTGTTTTGATAATGTTATTGATGTGTTGATCAAATGTGAGATTGTTATCAATGGTTATTCCTAGCAGTTTAGTTGTTGTTTCAGGAGAGATGATAGTGGTGTCATTGGACAAGATGTTGAAGTTTAATGGGGAAGCTCTAGTGGTAGGAGTAAAAAGGAGAAGTTTAGTTTTTTTAGCATTGAGGAGTAGGTACCGTCTAGAAAACCAAGTTTCTACAGTGTTGAAGGTAGTCTGAGTTAGAGAGAGAAGTTCTGAGGAGGTAGGTGCTGAACAAATAATAGTGGAGTCGTCAGCGTATTGGATGCAGGTAGCTTGTGGGATTACAGTGTTAAGATCGTTTATGTAAAGGGAGAAGAGAAGTGGGCCAAGAATGGAGCCTTGTGGGACTCCAATAGAAACAGGCAATAAGGAAGAGATATGATTGTCCCAAAGAACGGCTTGTTGTCTGTTGCTAAGATAGGAAGTAAACCATTTTATAGCCAGGTTATCAAATGACAGGGATTCTAGGATGTAGATAAGGGAAGAGTGGTTCACCATATCAAAAGCTTTAGAGAGGTCAATGAAAAGAGCAGAGGAGACAAGGTTGGAATTGCGGTAGTTGTTGATGGTGTCAACAAAGGAGAGGAGGGCAGAGGAGGTGCTGTGGTGAGGTCTGAAGCCATGTTGGCAATTGGCTATAATGTTGTTTAAAGAGAGATACTGTACAAGTTGCTGATGAATACATTTAGTAGTAATAAATAATACTCTGTAATAAAAAATACTCTGTTACAAAAACTAAGACATCAATGTATTCTCAGTGTTAAGGCATTCATGATAGAGATTACAGGACAGTTTGGACATTAGCACATAACTTCTAGATGTCCATGCCACACGGAGATTTGATGACAAGCAAGTGAGCATAGAATATATCTGCAAAGGGAGATGTCATATGGAAGGGAAAACTTATATATTCAGCCCACTGGACCCATGAAATTTGTTTGTAGGATATATGCTTCTCAAATCAAGAGAGCATTTTCATTTTTATGAGGGTGTAATGTTCCAGTTAGAATGCACTGTTTAATTAAGTGACTTGGTCAGAATCAAATCCTATACCTTCACTATGTGAGGCAAGAGACTTAGTCCTCCTCATCACTGCCAGGCCTCCTTTAACTTTTTTTTTGCAAATCATTGAGGATTACAGTCTGTCAATGTCACTTATAGAATTTAGTTCTATACTTTGGGCTGTAACAGTTTTTCTGGCACTTAGTGCAGATGAGTAAGCTATGACCCGTGAAAGAGCTGCTTCCTATAGTACATGGTTTGATTCCCTCAGCCTCTATTTGTCTTCTATGGGACTCTGCTAAGTTACTTGAACAAACAGTACTCCACATACACTCCTGAAAAGGGGCACTTGTGTCCACTGGGCTGTCCCAGGCTGGTAGCAAATGTGTTATACATTTGTCTTTTGAATTCCTGCACCCTTCACATAGAATCTAATAAAAATATGCTGGTTGAGTATGAATCTCAGAACTTCTCTTCTTGTTTAATGGGTTGCCAGATACATTTTCAGTCAATGTGAGTTTTAAGGGAAAAGATGTTTACTTTTTTTCATAGTAAGTCTGTTTTCAATGTGAGAGCATTTTGTTTTATTTAGACAGTAACTGTCGGTGTTTTTATGTAAAATCTGAAATAGAAGTTTTAAGTGATATCCAAATATTTGTGACACTGTAAAAGTAAAAAAGAAAGCATGCATGTACACTGATAGGTTTGAACAGTGTTTATGGTAAGTAGGAAGAGGCAGCCAAATAATGGGATATTGATATGGCTGGCAGGGCCTGATTTATTACCTTGCATAGGGCTCCATTTGACAACTATCCAACTCTGCTGACTTTGAAGGTGTATGCTGCAACAATACAGCATCATTAGCCATACAGATAGGTTATACCTGTACATTGTGATGTCAGATGGGACAGCTATTACTGATGACAAGGAAGACACAGGGAGGTCAAAATGAAATGTAGGTGTCCTGCCAGTATGTAAGCCACTTCCCCTAAAATAGTATGTTGTATGTAGTAATATTTCCTATTTTTGTACATCTTGTGGATTGTTGAACAAAAGCTCCTTCAGTATTTACATTGTCTTTCATCGTTTTCCTTTATTCATTGCACTAAAGAATAAATTAATTCATTAATAGACCTGAATCATGTAATACAGTCTACACATGTTGCAATTTAATAAAATATTTTTGCAGTATCTTCTTTACACCCTCCAGCAACTGCAAAGGGGTGACATTCGCCATGCCATGTAGTCTGCATTATTTGGAGTGATGATCAGAACTGTCTGATCTTCAGCATCCATTATGTAGTCATTGTTGCATATTGCTATGATACAGTCTTCTCTACAAGATTAGATTGTAAAGGATTTTTGAATTTAGTTAAAAGCTGTTACTCAGGTAGTTAACGCAAAGGACTCGTGCTCTGTCATGTTAATGGCCTGTTTCTTGCGGCAGTAGCACAAGGGTTGAATATTTCTACCTTCATCTACCTACAGTGTGATACTGACCAAGTCACTTAACGAGACAGCGCTTTGGAGGAATTAAGAATTTGGGCTAGGCTCCTTAATGGTCTATAGGACTGCACGTCTACTAACTATGAACCTGTTGTTGTTTGCCAGCCATTTCCTATTGCATAGCTGATCTAATCCAGGAGATATTATGGCAATATTACCAGCATAGCAAAGTTTTAGTGTACAACAAAAACAATGAAAGTCAATAGTGTAGCCACTCTGGATAAACTCCCTCTCAAACCAACAAATTATTCCAATAAAATGAACAAGAGGGAGAAACACAGCAGGAAAAATATAAAAAAACTTTAATATGGTTAGTGCTTTCACATCACAGATGCTTCTTCAGACCATGAATAAATCAAATTCAGAACATTTATATACTCCTTCATTTTCTGTTAAATCGTTATTAATTAATAACACCTGGTTAGAGCAATCAAGTTAAAGAAACAGCATAGAAACAGTTCTTACTCAATCTGAAACAAACTGTCAACTTAACAAATACATAGTTAACATTTCATTACAAAAAATAAAAATAATAATAATAACAATGAAACATATATATATATATATATATATATATATATATATATATAAATGAAAAATTACATATAAATATTGGACATTATAAATGCTGCATTTTTAAATAAGGTTTGATCGATGTCCTGTCATTAAGCCCTGGTTCTTTTTCAGCCTGCAGTTCAATTATCCATTTCAACTCATTTAATTTTAGTTTATTTTTCATAACAACAATAATCTTAAAATACTACGTTTTCAATCTAAAAGGTCAAGAGATGAGGTATATGGTCTTAGTAAATGTGGACAGTGTAGTATCTGTGATGTATTGAGTAATGACAGGGTTTTTATACATCCTCAAACCAAGAAGAAATATGAGTTTAGAGTGAAAGCAGATTGAAGAACAAGAAATTTAGTGTATTTGGCTGTTTGTTCAGCCTGTCCCTCTTTCTATGTGGGTATGACTTCTCGCTCACTAAGAGAGAGGGTCAGAGAACATCTAGCAGCCATTAGAAATAGAGAGCCAGATAGGAGTGCCCTAGCTAGGCATATTATTTGTAAGGGTACAACACACTATTTTCAATTTAAAGTTGTTGAATGCATTCACCAAGATTTAAGGTTGGGCGACATGAAAAATAAACTAGAATTAAGTGAGTTGAAATGGATAATTGAACTGCAGGCTGAAAAAGAACCAGGGCTTAATGACAGGACATCGATCAAACCTTATTTAAAAACACAGCGTTTATAATGTCCAGTATTTATATGTAATTTTTCATTTTTATACACACATATATATATATATATATATATATATATATATATATATATATATATATTTCATTATTAATATTATTATTATTTTTATTTTTTGTAATGAAATGTTAACTATGTATTTGTTAAGTTGACAGTTTGTTTCAGATTGAGTAAGAACTGTTTCTATGCTGTTTCTTTAACTTGATTGCTCTAACCAGGTGTTATTAATTAATGATGATTTAATAGAAAATGAAGGAATATATAAATGCTCTGAATTTGATTTATTCATGGTCTGAAGAAGCATCTGTGATGTGAAAGTGCTAACTGCATTAAAGTTTTTTATATTTTTCCTGCTGTGTTGCTCTGTCTTGTTCATTTATTGGAATAATGTTGTAGTGTAACCTAGACATGTTATTCTTCAAGGGGAGCAGGCACTGCATTTGTAAATGACACACTGAAATGTAAAGTTGTCTGCCAACGGCACCCTCTGCATTAGTGTTCATTCTGTTTAATGTGGAATTATTCAGCCAATTTTTACTTCTGTAGAAATAGTGCATATTTACATAGCATACATTATCACGTGGTTAATATTTCTTATGCTCTCATAAATCATCTTCTATTTAATCTGTGCTACACATAGCTGGATCTTATGATTTGATGCTAGCGATCTTTATACAGTTTCATATAATTCATCCAAAGTTGCCAATAAAGTACATGTAATTCATTACATCATAACAATAATGGGTGTACACAGTCAACAATTTGGATAAAATTGCTGGTGGGGGTGGGGGCTCTCTGTGGATGAAAGTAACTTATGTTTTTATCATTTTTAAACAGTCTTCAATATGCCTTTGCAGGACACGCGCGTGTGTGTGTGTGTGTGTGTGTGTGTGTGTGTGTGTGTGTGTGTGTGTGTGTGTATGTGTGAATTAAGCTGGAATATTTTAGCTATTGTGTGTTTCTTTGAAATAAATTTGAAATATGTGAATTTGGTCATTACTTTTGATATTTTTTTATTTTATTGACATGCACATCTGAGAATGATGCAGTCAGCAATATAGCTATAACAGCTGGGTTTGGGGATGTCTGTGGATAAAAATGACTGACCTTTCTGACATGATAAAACTAAAAAGTCATTAGCTTGTCTTTGCAGGATTAGTGTTCATTTGTGTAAAGCAAACTGGAGTACTTTACAGTAGCCATTTTATCACAATCAGATTTGATGTGTACAGTTAATAAACTGGTTGTAATTAAGTATGGATACTGGTGGATTACTGAATATTTATTACTGAAATGTTCTAAAATTGGTACTTTTCTTATTACTGTTATTGTGTCATTGGTGCAACAGGTTTTGGAGTCTGTCCCTGCACCAGGTAGATGGTTTCTGATACAGCTCTGCATCGTAAGGGGGTACTGCAATCCTGACTGCGTCATTTTTTGGATGATTTGTTAAACTGAGGTCCATCTGCTTGAGTTGGTTGTAGCTCATGTGGAGTTAAAAGATCCCACAGTACCTATCACAAAGAGTAAGGGAAGTTCCCTGATGCCCTGGCCAAATTTTCTCTTGTAGTATAAATACCACCTCTAGTCTCCCTTGAAAAGGGGCTACTAGCCTAGTGGGGCTAACATGGTCAACTAAAAGAATTAGTTGATACATTTTGTTTCAATGTATAATGGTAACAATGTTCAAGACTGCAAGATTAAAACACTCTCTAACAAATGTTGTACTAAACAAGAAATATCACTTAAAACTACCAGGAAGGTGAATCAAAGAACACATACATGTATGCATAGTCTTAAGAAAATGTGTGCTAAGGGTCCATGGTTTAAAAACAGCTCAGGGCTCAAGGTATACTTAATCCACCACTGGCCAGATGCTTCTCAATGAATGTGAGTTTTAGGGGTAGAGACGTTTACTCTTGCTCATGCTAAGTTTGTTATCTGTGTGAGGCTGTTTTGTTTAGCAAATGGCCATCAGTGTTTGTACTATGAAATTTGAAATAAAAGTTTTAAATTAAATCCAAATCTCTGTAATCACTGTAAAGTAAAAAAAAAGTAAATAGCAAGCACACTGACAGGTGTGAACTAAAGTTATCATAACTGAGGAGAAACAGACATGTAAATGGACATTAGAATGCTTGCTGGGGGGTATGGTCCATTACCCTGCCTAGGGCTCCATTTTACCATGATTCAGTCCCCATCATTGAACACTGACAGATTCCACTAGTGATTGGCCTCTTTGTGGAGGTACACTACCCTATCCTACCTAAAACTAACATGCTCAACATTCATATACACAGCAAACCACTGAAATTAATTTAATTTTTTTTTTTTTTGCTGGTGGGCAAACCTCCTTGCACCACCCACACTGGCTGCTAGTGATATATATCCTAACTCCAAGATTGCACTACAGTGAGGAAAGGACATATCTCCAATACCTGCTTTAGTGATATCTCACACAGAAATAAGCTGTCAGTGTTAAGTAAAAAGGTTCATAAGCATTGGATGAAACATTCATCTGATGCATTGGAACACAGTGGACAACTTTCGAACAGCAGAGTCCACGGTCACCTAAATGACACTTAAAATAAATATAGGTGCAACTATTTTGGTCATATGTTGCTTTAGTCATGGCCAAATTTTGGTGGTAGAAATGGTTGCAAGTTGTAAAATAGCACAACACCACTCACGAGCCCCAAAAGCCTACTTTTAATATAGCAAACAGTTGTTCACAATAATAAAATAAAACCACAATGCATAAAAATGCAATAAAACCACATTTAAAGTTAAGCGCTTTCACTTAGATAAATCCCAAGCTTAATCAGAACATGGAATACCTACTATTGACCATTTTTATACACATTCAAAAAAATCCAACCAATAATTAAACCTCATGCATATTAATTAAATAAAGTCAATAGAAAAATTCTAACTCATTAGTAACCCCTTCATCTCCTGACTATTTTAAACCATAATAATATATGTGTTACCATTACCATTCTTATCTAATTTAAAGCATATAAAAAAAAAACTTAAAAATGTGTTTGCACTATTTATTTTAATCTAAAAAAAAGGTTTTTGCCCTCCTAAAGCTTAGCAGCCCTCAATTTCAGGACACTATTAATACTTAAGGGGTCATTTAGACCTGGTTTTCTTGTTGCTTCCAGTCTTAGCTGCCAGTATAATTCTTTGTATTCTAAGCGGGCTTCTCCTGGACCACCCCTAGCATCTAGTCAAATTTGATCCTCGACAAAAAACTTAAATCTGGTGTCCAAACATTGCCTCTAATGTCTATATAAAGCATTAGAGTCCCTTTTTTTAGAAATTTCATACAGATGCTTATATATTCATCTTTTCAAGGGCCTCTCCGTCTTGCCCACATAAAAGCTATAACATATTTGGCAAGTACTGATATATACAGCCCCTCTACTATTACAACTGAAATGTTCATTAGGTCTCCCTTTAAACTTCCTAGATGGTATAGTGATGGTATCTTGTTCCAATATGTTGTTACACTGTTGGCAAAACCCACACCTATACATCCCACTAATCTTATGGGATCTAACTACACTACTTTCTTTACCTTGGTTTTCCAACATCTCCTTTATGTTCATGTCTCTTTTCTTTATAAATGTAGGCATAGATGGAATAAATTTGTTGGTTTCATTATTTATGGTCAATAACTTCCAATATTTCTTAATAATATTCTCAATTTCATTTGAATATGCCGTGTGTGTATGGATAAATGCCAAATTAAACTGGGAACTTTTTTAATCCACATTTTGGTTAATATCTGATAAGTTTTTCCCCAAAAATTGGGTCATACGTCCCCCTACTTCCTTTCTTAACTCCCTTGATTAATTGGTTAACCAGACTTGTAGGATAGCCTCTCTCTACAAAAAAATAATTTCATTACATTTGTTTCCTCCAAGAAAACTAATCTATAAAGAAATAGTCTCATTCCATGGAGTTTCAAATACACATTTCCTTTTTCAGTAGTATAAAACCAAATTTGCATACAAGGGGGCACATGGGTCCCTCATGGCCACCCCTTTTTCTTGTTTATAATATTCACCAGAAAAGCACATAAAATTGTTCTTTAATATTAATTCCATAAACTCCATTATTAAGTTCCTCTGTGCATTGTTTAAGTAACTTACTTCAATAAGAATGTCCTGAAACCAATCTAAACCCTCCACATAAGGAATACTGGCAAACAAATCTATTACATCAATAGTTACCATACTCATGTCTTCTTGATATTTGTCATCAGTGAATTTACTTAAAAAATTCCATGAGTCCCTAGAAATATGGTGCAAAGATGTTATAAATTGTTTCAGAGTTTTATCAATATATTTAGCAAGGGGTTCTAATTTGGAACCCGCCCCAGCAACTTTTAGTCTAAATGGTGGCTTCTCTATATTTTTACGGTTTTTGGATATTCCAAAAACCACTGGAATATTTGGCCTAGTTACTGTTAAATAATCCAAAAGATCTGTATCTATAGTGCCCTGAAAAAATGGTCATTAATGTAGTAATCCACTTTAGAATAGGCTATAAAAATCTCATTTCTAGAGACTATACTATATTTGGTTTCATTGAACCTGTAGGACACGAACAAACCAGCAAAAGCAAAGGTTCCAAAGTGTAATGAAAGAACTGCTCCCAGGTAACACTTTTATTCACAATTACAAATCCAAACAGCGCCACTCTAGGTAGGTAGCTTCATCAGAGGTTCAGAAAAGCGCGCTTTTAAATAACACTCCCTTTTGAGAGTGAGGCTGTGCCTCCGATTAGCTAAATACATCAATTAGTTACAACAAATAAAAATAAACCTTAGAGCAAATGAGATAATGGTCTCACACAAATTAAAATTTTTGTCATCACTTTTAAACAAAAGTGGCAACCCATTAAAATATGAATGCACTTAGATACATGTTATGCAAGATGTTTATACAATATTAAATAGGACAGCATACTCAAAAGCATACCTTCCTTAAATGCTTTCAGTGTATTACCTAAAAAACGTAAATAAACATAAATAAAATAACTGCAAAAGCAGCTAACTCTATCTAGGTGATGTTTTTTAATTTTATTTTAACACAACTTAGTAAGCAGTGGCAACTAGTAGCAACGCCAGTGCTGGTAAAATGTACCATGTTAAAATGAAAAACATTGACAGTAGACCTAACTAAAAAGTAACCTACTAATGTAATAACATCTAAGTAACACAGGACCTACACTAAAATGTCACTTACTTAAGTGGCAAACCACCTCATATATGACTTGAGCTTCAAATAAGGTGCTATGTTGCAGCTTTCGTTCAAGCCAGGTGCATTGAAAGCATCCAGCTTGAGCTGCCATATTAACTCTCGAATTTCCAGTAACATAGATGTAGGGCCTCCCCTAAAAGAAGCTGGTAGATGATCAATCCCCATAAACAGAAAAGCATGCTCGGGGAAAGAATCAATATGTTTAGCCAAGGCGTTTTCACATTTCTTGTTTTTGATAGCATAAACATGCTGATAAATCCTGTCTTTAAACCTTCTATCGGTTTTCCCGACATAAAAGGCAGGACAGCATGAACAAAATGCGATGTAGATAATCGACTTTGTGTCACAATTTACTCTATGGCTAATAAAAAATTTTCTACCCGCTAGAAAAAAAGTACTACCTGTTTTTATGTGAGTACAAAACTTACATGACCCACAAGCAAAAGACCCCTTTATTCTACAACTATTCTCTACAAGTGTGCTCATTTGAAGGAGGTCCTTAATATTCCTCCCTCTCCTAAACACCATCATTGGTTTATCACCTAATTTGTTGAGCATCAATCCGTTGCTGGAAATGAAAGCCCAATTCTTGTGTAAAATATCTTGTATTGCTAAGGAATTCACGTTGAATGTCGAGATGAAACTACATGGGAACACAGTAGTTGGAGTGACTACTGGAAATGTATCTAAAACACTTACGTTTGCAGTGGTGTCAACTTGTGACCCCTGATTAACGGTCATTAAAGACGTTATAGAAAGAAGTGGTTTATAAAAACCACTATTTCTTTTATGTGTCACTTCAACTGTCAAATCGCACTTTTTGCCACTTAAGTAAGTGACATTTTAGTGTAGGCCCTGTGTTACTTAGATGTTATTACATTAGTAGGTTACTTTTTAGTTAGGTCTACTGTCAATGTTTTTCATTTTAACATGGTACATTTTACCAGTACTGGCGTTGCTACTAGTTGCCACTGCTTACTAAGTTGTGTTAAAATAAAATTAAAAAACATCACCTAGATAGAGTTAGCTGCTTTTGCAGTTATTTTATTTATGTTTATTTATGTTTTTTAGGTAATACACTGAAAGCATTTAAGGAAGGTATGCTTTTGAGTATGCTGTCCTATTTAATATTGTATAAACATCTTGCATAACATGTATCTACGTGCATTCATATTTTTAATGGGTTGCCACTTTTTGTTTAAAAGTGATGACAAAAATTTTTAATTTGTGTGAGACCATTATCTCATTTGCTCTAAGGTTTATTTTTTATTTGTTGTAACTAATTGATGTATTTAGCTAATACGGAGGCACAGCCTCACTCTCAAAAGTGTTATTTGTTTCAGCGCTTTTCTGAACCTCTGATGAAGCTACCTACCTAGAGTGGCGAAAACGCTGTTTGGATTTGTAATTGTGAATAAAAGTGAGCGTTAAGGTTTTACCTGGGAGCAGTTCTTTCATTACACTTTGGAACCTTTGCTTTTGCATATTTGGTTTCATCATTTAAAATCTCCAGCATACTGGTTTCATAGTCAATAGCATACATTAATGCTACCCCACCCCCCCTTGTCAGGCTTCTTTACCATACAGTCTCTGTTCTTTAACATCTTCACCAACTTTTTATCACTCTCTGAAAAATTGGTCTTCACTGTTTACCTGTTATTAATCGACCTAATCTCATTTTTCACCAACTCCTCAAACACCTTTAAAGTGGGATTTAAAGAGGGGGTTGTAAGTGCTTTTTCTAACCAAATCATTACTTCTTACTTTGTCGTCCTTAAACAAACATTTAAGATTTAACTTCCTCACAAAAAGTTTTAATTTTATAAGGGTGTTAACTGTTCTTAGGTGTCTAGTAGGAACAAATTGAAATCCCTTAGTAAACAGTTGAAAAAAAAAGAGTCATCCACTGTTAAATCTGTGTTAGAAAAATATGTATTAATGTATATGTTTAGTGTTTATTAGAAGCAAATAAGGGATTAATACATTTTATTCTATTAATGTTATGACAAGAAAAATGAATTCATATGAAACTGCAGTGTGCTTTCTGCAAGTTGGCCTCTGACCCTGGCAGCTGCTAGCACAGCAAAAGTTAATGTTTATGCTTTCCACAAGTGATTATCTGCTGGGTCAGGAAATTAAAGTGTAAAATAATGAGAATCTTCTGCTCTATCCTGCTTGAACAATTGGCCTTGTACATGTTCCTAGATAATGCACAGCTGCAAGGAAGAAGTGATACATGAAACAAAGAGTTGGTTAGAGAAATGTATTGAGAATTGTATCTGCTATTGTGATCGAATTAGCTTAGAACCTTGAGTGGCAACTTTCATAAAAGGACATTATAACTAACCAGGTGGCTAGCAAGGCCATGTTGTTTACCAAAATTCTTTTTTAAGCAAAATGTAGTATCAGCACCTCTGATGAATAGAATATTGTAAGCTAAAATGATGTAAAATAACTTGTGACTGACCACGTCAGTCTGGTAGGCAATGGCTAACAAGAAAGACTATAAAAGTTGTGTACTTCCTGTTTTATTCAGACAAAATTCTGTACTTGTACGTTTTTTGCCTCCTGGTGTACACTAGTAAAGTACCTGAACCTGAACCTCCTGTGTATTGATCTTTTTATTACAGTATTTTTCATTTAACAGATTGGTCCTTTGGACCGGAATCCCTCAAATCGGCTACGGATCAGAGCGTAGTGGTGGTCGAAAACCATATACGGGAGAAGACACCAAAATGGTTCTTCTTGAGAGAAAAGACCTCCGACTGAATTGTCATTCAAAGAGGCTGGCCACTTTCTGATCTGTGACTGAAGAGCGGATTTCCACTTCGAACCTTGCTGGTCAATAATGGAGGCTCAGGTAGGGAGAAATTTTGCCTTTTTTCTGTTTTAGATCAGGGACTAGGTTACAGTAAATGTTGTTTTTTGTCAGATTTGTTATACAGATCAGGGACAGAAAAGTTACTGTTTTTTTGGTCATAGATCAGGGTAACAGAATAAGGTAGGCAGTTATTCTAGATAAACTGTGAAGAAAAACTAAAGTCGTGGTTCCATGTGATAGGAAGGGTTACGTAACATTTTTTCAGTCAGAATAACATGGGAAATCAGTGCACTAAAACATCGCGAGATCCACCCCTAACTGAAGACGCAAAATACATGCAACTACAACGTGTTGATAATGTTAGATATTATGCAAAATGGGTTAACAAATATGAATTTGATGGTAAATTAAATGAATCTTCACTTGTTAAACTTATTAAACAGCTTAAAACTGATGCGAAAGGTCAGGTAAAAAAAAACAACGACAATTAGGCATTCCTCAGGCACACAGGTGGATTGAGGAAGCAAACCGTAGGGAACAAATGAGTAATAATTCAAAAGCATTGTTCTTAGACAAAGAAGATAATAACATAGTAATAGCGACGGCTCCTCCGCCCCCTCCGCTTCCCTTACCAGGATATGAAGTGAGTGGACAAGCTGGTCCACCTCCGCTGTATCCTGATATCCCAGCAAAACCAAAACCGTTTGTTAGAGATCCCATTGAGACTAGGTCCCGAACACGTAAAACACAGGGGGACATAGAATCATATCAAATAGAGAAAAATTTACAAGCTGAGAGTGAGGAAGAAATATGTCCACTCATAGAAGTACCAAATCCACAGGCAGGACAGGTCGGACAGGACCCGACTCTCTTGGTATATAGACCATGGACACCGGAGGATATCCGGAAGGCTACTGAGGGAATCCCCCATCCAAAAGTTAATTTTGCAAAATTCTTAGAAGATTTACAAGGCATGAGGTTAAGTTACCACTTGAATAGGGAAGAAGTAGAAAAATTAGTTAGACAAATTGTAGGTCCAGATTGGCACATGATTTGTGGCACCTGGAATCCTCATAATGCAGAATTTAAGCCACTCCCACATAGTGACGCAGAACTAGACAACAGAGTGAAGGGCCTTACAGACCAAATCTCTGAAAAATGGAAACCTAGAGCAGACTGGACTTGTATTAATCAATGTATACAGCAAGAAAATGAAATGGTAGATGGGTACTATGCCAGATTATTAGAATGTTTCAATAACCACAGTGGTATGACAATTCCCGAAAATCAGATGAATGACTCCCCATATGAACAATAATTGAAAAATGCATTTTTAAAAGGTTGCATTGCACCTATTAGTAGCTTCATTACGAAGCATATGATAGATCATCGAACAAGTAGGTTACAAGCCTTACTTCAATATGCTAGACATGCTGAAAGACACTTTAATAGCAAAAAGAAAAAGAAAGCGCAAGTCTTCACTGCTGAAGACGGAGCTGAAGTTTATGTATTACAGTCTGGTAAGAAGGGTAAGAGAAATGCCCAGGGAAACAAACAATCTGACAAACAGTCAGAAGATTTTGAAGAGAGGAAGAAAAAGGGTGAATGCTTTAAATGCGGGAAAAAGGGACATCTAGCAAGGGATTGTAAACAAAATAAGAAGGTAGCTACAGAAGATAAGGGAGATGAGGACTGACTATATGATGGTACACCATATGAGGGTCAGGAGTCATCAAAAAGAGACAATAAAGAAAAGACAAATGTAAATGTGAAAGAAGGAGTAGAGGAAGTACAAGTAACATAGAAGATGAAGAAAATTAGATTTTAGACTTAGCATTATTGAGCCTTGAGCTCTACCTAGCAGACACAAAACCGGAAGTTACGCTTCTGATAGAGGGGAAGGAAGTTAAATTCCTGTGTGACTCAGGAGCATCGCGGACTCTGATACACCCCTCCAAGTTACCAGAACATTCAGAATCACCTGATTATATATTAGTGAAAGCTGCAAATGGACAGCTATACCGGGAACCACTTTCCCATGATATAGCAATAACTGACCCTGTTTCAGGGATGACTCAAAAGAGTAAAATTGTTGTTTCTGCAAAATATCCAGTGAACCTATTAGGTAGGGACCTTATGCAGATATTTGGCATGGCAGTAGTTCCAACTATGCAGGGTATGGAGGCACAGCAACAAATGGATACTTTTGTGGTGCGACCGGAGGGTGAAACATTTTACTGGTACAGCCAGGACTTGGTTACGATTGGTCCAGAGGCAGTGACTGAGGAACTGATGAACGTAGCCATCAGTAAATCCCCCTCCCTTGACACTGACAGATAACATTTGTTGCATTGCACTCTGTATTACTGTAGCACACCAGGACCTGATAAGGAATATGAGCAAGAATTGTTAAAAAATCGTGCAAACAGATTAATATTACGTAATCTGTACTGGGATACTGAGGGGAACAGTGTTGTTAGCTGTTCATTACCTCAAGAGTTCCTTGCACTTTACAAATCTAATCGATTACCACATATTAGTTTAACTGAAAACAGAAGTACAAAATGGGCAGACCTAGGAGAAAAAGTCACAAGATGGGAGAAACAAACTGACTTAGAATTATCAGAACAGGGAATACAGAAACAAAAACTGAATTGGTTAACACAGACACACCCAGCTGTACACTTGCAGTCTAGTGAGGACAGCTGATTAGCACTCTTATTAGAAGAAGAGGAAAAAGCCTTATGTGGCATACCAAAGATTCTTTGGTCAACAGGCAAATCAGATGTAGGACTTATTCGAACAGCAGGACCAGTTATTATTATGCCAAAGTCAGCATTTAGACCGCAAAAGAGACAATATCCTTTGAGAAAAGATGCGGAGATAGGAATCAAACCTATAATAGCAGCATTACTTAAGGAAGGAGTACTGGTGGAATCTCCTGATTCACCATGTAATACACCCTTATTTCCTGTTAAAAAAGCAAACAGGGAATGGCGTATGGTCCAAGATTTACAAGCTGTAAATGATGCAGTAATACCTAGAGCACCTACGGTGCCAGATCCACACACTTTGTTAAATGATTTGAAACCTCACCAGAAATACTTCTCTGTGGTAGATATCAGTAATGCATTCTTTTCAATACCTATACATCCTGATAGCCAATATTGGTTTGCATTTACATTTCAGGGGAAAAAGTATACTTATACTCGACTACCACAGGGATATTGTGAGAGTCCAACAATATTCGCACAAGAAATGGCTAGTAATTTATGGGATTCACCCCACAGGGGGGTAGTCAGATTCTACTTTATGTAGACGACATCTTGCTAGCAGCCCCCACCCAGCAACAATGCAGGAAGGATACCATAGCACTATTACAATTCTTAGCAACACAGGGACACAAAGTAAACAAAAACAAATTACAGCTTTGGAAAAAGCAGGTTAAATACCTAGGATATGTAATATCCAAAGAAGGTAGAATACTAGATGAGGATAGAAAAACAGCGATTTTACAAGCACCCAAACCAACGACCAAGAAGTAAATTATGTCCTTCCTGGGAACAACCAACTTTTGCCAAAGTTGGATTCCAAACTATGCTTTGGAATCTGCTCCGCTGACTGATTTGATATACAAAAAGCTGATGGCAGCACAAGATTTGTTACAATGGACACCTGAAGCAGAAATAGCTTTCTGCAGGTTGAAGCAATTGATAGCTTCTTCATTAGTCTTAGGACTACCAAACTATCATAAATGTTTCTTTCAGACTGTAGACTGTAAGCAGGGATATATGACATCAGTGTTAACACAACAACATGGGGATAAGCAACACCCCATAGCTTACTATTCATCACAGTTAGACCCAGTGGCGCGATCCTTGCCCCACTGTGTACAAGCAGTAGTCGCAGCTGCAATGGCAGTACAGGCTTCAGCCTCAGTAGTGTTATTCCACCCTCTCACATTGAGAGTGCCTCATGCAGTCGTGATAATTTTACTGCAAGAAAAAGTACCATATCTTTCTCCTGCTAGACACCTTTCCTGTATGACTATACTGTTGAGCCAACCTCATATGACAATTGAACAATGCACGACATTAAATCCGTCAACTTTGCTCCCAACCCCTGCAGATGGCACACCGCACAGTTGCCTGCAGGAAATTGAGCAGAAAACATTACCCAGACAAGATCTCACGGATATTCCCTTGGATAATGCCGAGGTGACATATTACGTGGACGGCTCATGCAGAAGGGGCCCTACAGGGAAAAATCTAGTGGGGTATGCAGTAGTTACAGACACTGAAACCTTAGAAGCTCAATCCTTACCACACAACTTATCTGCACAAGCAGCAGAATTGATTGCCTTGACACGAGCTTGTACTTTAGCAAAAGACAAATGTGTAAACATATATACTGACAGTCAGTATGCTTTTTCTACTGTACATGTTTTTGCGTAACAGTGGAAAAATAGAGGGATGATAACATCTAGTGGCAAACCAATTAATCATGCAATTTATTTTAGATTTGTTAGAATCCATTCAGTTACCTACCAAAGTAGCTATTTGCAAATGCGTAGCTCATACGAAACAACAGGACAGAATTTCAAAAGGTAATGCGAGAGCTGATGCAGCTGCAAAGCAAGCAGCTTCAGACTCAGAAACTTTTCTTCTAGATGAGGAATTACAACCCTCTGAAATTTTAGATCTAGAAATATTAAAAACAATGCAGACGCTTACTACGAAAGCAGAAAAACAAAAATGGGAAAGACGAGGAGCAATCCTTGAAAATGGACGTTACATCTCTAAAGAAAAAAAACTATTTTGCCTTCTAATCTGTTTAGATATGCAGCTTTGTTGAGCCATGGGCAGTGCCATGTCTCAACAGGGTGGATGGTACAGTTAGTAAACCGAATATTCCAAACGTATGGATTTACAAATTATACAAAAAAAGTTTGTGCGGCATGTCATGTTTGTAATAAACATCATGCACTAGGGGCATTAAAACCTAAACAAGGGAGTTTTCCTACACTGCCATATCCGTTTCATACCATTTGTATGGATTTTATAGAATTGAACAAATGTGATAACAAAAAGTACTGCCTTGTCATTGTAGATATGTTTTCTAAATGGGTGGAAGCTTTTCAGACCAGAAACCCAGATGCAGCAACAATGGCAAAAGCCCTCATAAAGGAGATTATTCCTAGATTCGGCACACCAGAAAGGATTTGTAGTGACAATGCCACACATTTTGTGAACCAAACCATACAGCAGTTGGGACGTTTCTTTGGGATTTCCCTGAAGAACCATTGTGCTTATCACCCTCAGTCTGCAGGACTGGTGGAGAGGCCCAATGGAGTCCTTAAAAATAAACTTAGAAAGTTAGTTAGTGAGACACAGAAGAACTGGGTGTACTGTCTGCCTCTGGCACTGCTGAGTATGCAAACAGTTCCAAATGCAAAGGGTTTAACTCCTTTTGAAATGGTGTTTGGGAGGGCATATTATGTACCTCAGTGGAAAGCACTCATGCCTGCAGAACAGGAGGCTGATAGTTCACTAGCTAGTTATATGAGGAAACTGTTAACAAATAAATCTCTTTTGCAGTTTAACTCTGTTTCAGATAAAGAACAGACCAGGCCATTGGAAGCGATTCTAGCCCCAGGCACGTGGGTCTGGGTGAAGGTAACAAAGAGGAAGAATTGGGCAAGCCCAAAGTGGAAAGGACTGTACCAGGTATTATTGGCAACGCCTACTGCGGTCAGAGTAGCTGAGAGGACTTCTTGGATTCATTTGACGTATTGTAAACCAGTAAAGAACTTTCAACTTGATAAGAACATTGTAACTGTTACACAACAAGAACAAAATGACCAAGAATAGAGCAAATAGAAATGCGGAGCAACCTCAAAAATGTTGCATAATCATCTTATTGATTGTACACTTATTAACTGTACTAGTGACAATTTTCTTTTTGTTGTGGTTTTTCCTTTTTTCAACCACACAAGTAAAGTTGGATAAACGTGATGAATCACCCATAGACTGGCATCCAAACTTTAACACGTACCTAGCAATTAAATGTGTATATGCTGAGACTTTAAACATTTCAAACTGCTGGATTTGTACAGCTATACCAACAGCATATCGGGGACTGCTAATGTCCGCTATTCCTTTAGGGATCAATGAGACTTGGGAAAATCTGCTTTTTGACACTACAACTGTGAGATCACAGGATAAAATAGCATTGTATTTACCTATTACACAAAAGGGGACTGTGTGTTTTTATAAAAACGATACTCTCCAGGTGGGCTGGAGTAACTGTAACATAACAATATCTTATAAATGTTATATTAAGACTAGTAGTGGGAATACTGTTTGCAATACTAACTATGATTCATATTTAAACTCAATGAAAATGACATTGAATGAAATGCAAAGAAATCCTGTTTTGTTTAAACAATTGTCAATCATAGATAAGAAAATGTTTCATGCAGGGCGAGTGCGTATTAGCACTAAAGTTGAAAACTGTTATTTTGTGTGTGGGAAAAGGGCATACAAATGGCTACCTGAGAATTGGTCCAGCAGTTGTTTTTTGGGTTACCTGGTTCCAGCCATATGACACACTGCAGAATTGCCTCTGGGAAAAATATGGAATGTAAGAGATGTTACCAAGAAAACTGAAGATCCAATTGAGAAACCTGTGAATCCAGTAGGGCGAATTGAAGCAAGCTGGAAAGACCATAACTCCGTGAAGGACAAAGGCAAATTGACACATATGGACTTGAGTGACGCTGTTATATCTTGGGCAGGTATACTCCCAGCATATGGTGCAGTAAAATCGATTTGGGAGCTGAGAAAACTGTTGAAACTTCTTGAAGTAATGAGTAATGCAACTTTTTCTGCTCTCGAATTAGTGACTGATGAACTAAATGCCATGAGAACTGTTGTGTTGCAAAATCGTATGGCTCTCGACTTCACCCTGGCGGCGAGAGGTGGTACGTGTGCACTGATAAAAGAGGAGTGCTGTTCTTATATACCAGACAATAAGCATGAAATTAATAACCATCTGGAGGTGATTCAGCAAGTGTCGGCCATGACCAAACCAGGCCCAAACCCACTGACGGACCTTTTCCAGAATTTGTTTGGGCTTACCATCCTAATGAACATTCTGATTGCCATCTGTGTAGGTTTACTCCTATTGGGAGCATGTATTTGTTGTGGAATTCCCTGCATGAAAAGATTAATTAAAGATTTCATAGATATGTCTGTCTCTGAAACCCTGTATCAAGACATTGAACTTGAAAAACTGGTTCCAAATGAAATTCTTTCTGAAGTCTAAACTGAATGACTCTCCTAACTGCAAGTCCTAAGTGGAAGAGGTTAGGAGAAGAAATAAAACTGTTTATGCTTTTGAGAATAGAATAAAAAGTATTAACAGGGGGGAAAATGTTAGAAAAATATGTATTAATGTATATGTTTAGTGCTTATTAGAAGCAAAGAAGGGATTAATACATTTTTATTCTATTAATGTTATGACAAGAAAAATAAATTCATATGAAACTGCAGTGTGCTTTCTGCAAGTTGGCCTCTGATCCTGGCAGCTGTTAGCACAGCAAAAGTTAATGTTTATGCTTTCCACAAGTGATTATCTGCTGGGTCAGGAAATTAAAGTGTAAAATAATGAGAATCTTCTGCTCTATCCTGCTTGAACAATTGGCCTTGTACATGTTCCTAGATAATGCACAGCTGCAAGGAAGAAGTGATACACAAAACAAAGAGTTGGTTAGAGAAATGTATTGAGAATTGTATCTGCTATTGTGCTCGAATTAGCTTAGAACCTTGAGTGGCAACTTTCATAAAAGGACATTATAACTAACCAGGTGGCTAGCAAGGCCATGTTGTTTACCAAAATTCTTTTTTAAGCAAAATGTAGTATCAGCACCTCTGATGAATAGAATATTGTAAGCTAAAATGATGTAAAATAACTTGTGACTGACCACATCAGTCTGGTAGGCAATGGCTAACAAGAAAGACTATAAAAGTTGTGTACTTCCTGTTTTATTCAGACAAAATTCTGTACTTGTACGTTTTTTGCCTCCTGGTGTACACTAGTAAAGTACCTGAACCTGAACCTCCTGTGTATTGATCTTTTTATTACAGTATTTTTCATTTAACAATCTGTATAGTTGAAAATGTGAAAATTGTCCTTAATATTTACTATACCAGAACAAGTCCTCGATATATTCACCTTATTTCCTGCCTGCACTTCCACTAATTCCATTGATTGGTTTTCTGGAATGTTCTCTTGTACTTCCCTCTCCTTGAATTTCCCCACCCCCTCTCTATGTTGTACATTTTTTTGTATTCCCATTGATTGCTGGCCCTGTATTTTTCCACCAATCTCTCGCTTCTCCTGGGTAAGGGGGATATATTTTCCAAAGGGCCCAAAATGTCTTCTCCAAAAGGGGTTGTAATGTGTTCATTTGTTACTTCAAACACTTCATTGTTGCTACCCCCCTTCTTGATTTAGTCTTTCGGTACTTCTGGGTGGTGTGAATTATGCCCTACCTTCCCTGTATTCATTCAGGTCTCTATTCATTTTCTTAATTTTCCTTTCCAACACCCTATTACAATGCTTATCAATTTCATTAAAAATGCTGACATATTTTGTTCACTCCACATCAGATATCAAATCAGTTGTTAATTTCACATGCAAACTGTTAACTTCAGTCAACATTTTGTCTCTCTGTTCACAGTACCTTCTAACCATCAGTTTTAACAACTCAGTACCAAAACTATTGAATAATTCAATAAGTTCTTTGTGAAAAGTGCTGTTTACATCCACATTGTTTGGGTATTTTACTATTCTTAACCCTTTTGGAACCCTCCGTACATTTATACATTCATTTAAATAATCTATCTCCATTTGCAACCCCTTGAGTTGCATTAACTTGTTCTTAAATGTCAATAGAATGTCCATATATGTTTCTGCCCTGGGCTGCTGAATTTCAAAAAAGTTAAACGCTTACCAGCCCATGCTGAGAAGTCAAATTCACTGTTATTGTTCATTAAATTAAATCCTCCTCCTAAACGTTCCCTCTGATTGTTGCTCATTACAGAAGTAGCTGTCCCTCTGTTGTCTTGGCTATTCAGCCTGAATCCGCCATTGCTCGTTCCCACAGATGTCCCATTTACACCCTCCGATTGGTAGTTACACTCTGCCTGGACATGAACATAAAGGAGATGTAGGAAAACCAAGGTAAAGAAAGTAGTGTAGTTAGATCCCATAAGATTAGTGGGATGTATAGGTGTGGGTTTTGCTAACAATGTAACAACATATTGGAACAAGATACCATCACTATACCAACTAGGAATTTTAAATGGAGACCTAATGAACATTTCAGTTGTAATAGTAGAGGGGTAATATATATCAGTACTTGCCAAATATGTTACAGCTTTTATGTGGGCAAGACGGAGAGGCCCTTGAAAAGACGACTATATGAGCATCTGTATGAAATTTCTCAGAAAAGGGATTCTAATGCTTTATATAGACATCAGAGACAATGTTTGGACAGCAGATTTAAGTTTTTTTGTCCTGGAACAAATTTGACTAGATGCTAGGGGTGGTCCAGGAGAAGCCCGCTTAGAATACAAAGAATTATACTGGCAGCTAAGACTGGAAGCAACAAGAAAACCAGGTCTAAATGACCACTTAAGTATTAATAGTGTCCTGAAATTGAGGGCTGTTAAGCTTTAGAAGGGAAAAAAATTTAGATTAAAATAAATAGTGCAAACACATTTTTTAAGTTTTTTTTTATATGCTTTAAATTAGATAAGAATGGTAATGGTAACACATATATTATTATGGTTTAAAATAGGAGATGAAGGGGTTACTAATGAGTTAGAATTTTTCTATTGACTTTATTTAATTAATATGCATGAGGTTTAATTATTGGTTGGATTTTTTTGAATGTGTATAAAAATGGTCAATAGTAGGTATTCCATGTTCTGATGAAGCTTGGGATTTACCTAAGTGAACGCGCTTAACTTTAAATGTGGTCTTATTGCATTTTTATACATTGTGGTTTTATTTTATTATTGTGAACAACTGTTTGCTATAAAAAAAAAAGTAGGCTTTTGGGGCTCGTGAGTGGTGTTGTGCTATTTTACAGTTTTGTTTGATGTTTTTTACTGGTTAATGGTTGTTAGTTGATTACTTCAAATTATGCTATAGTCAAAGATGAGGAGGTCAGCTATAGCATCATTTAATGTATTGTTTACTTGTTCACCATTGTGAATTCATGTAGTTAATATATTTAAGTTCTGTGAGTGTGGGTGGGCTAAGCTCCTATGTACAAGTATTTTTTTGTTTGTTTTATTTATGTGTTTAGGATGAGGAGCATTAAACTTGCAAATGTAAATGTATTGTTTACATTTGTGATCATTAGGTGTCAGATGTTTCTGGTCAGAAATGAAATGATGTGACATTTTTTGGATTTGTTCCGTTCCATAGTTATTCAGTAATAGTATAGTGATATACGTAGGTACATAGAAATAGATATGGATATATAGCTTAGAAAACTGTAAATATTCTGAAATATGAGGTACTGGCCCACATTTCACTCACTTCCTGGTTGTAAGTAACCGGAACTTTTCTAAGATCCAACTTGCAAAAATAGCAAACAGAATACATTTTAAAATAAATTATTAATATACATAGAAACATCCCAAGAAAAGAAGTAATGCATCCCAATTATAACATGAATTATGCAACACAATAAACATTAATATAAGTGTAAATCCTAGGCATGTGTAGTATATTTTGCCACTCATTAATGGCCTCATCTCCTCAGCTCCCTTTCATGCCCTGGCCAGCTATTTTGTCCCCTCATTCTCTTTTCCTTTGTCTTCATTGCTATATATGTCTTAACCCTTTGCATTTCTGTGCACTAGAAATTCTGCTCAGTACTACTCTTAAAATCCATTTTCATCATCACTGTTTTTTATTTTTTATTTTTTTAGCACTACATCCTCAGTCTTTGCAGCATTTGTAACATCCCCAATTCCTTTTTGGTTACTACATTGTGTACCTTTGTTCTTACTGCCTACAGCTACCCAGCAATATTCTCCTTGTTTTACCGCAGCAGAATGCTTAGTAAACACAGTTGATGCAATCAGGTTTTATACTGGTATTTGTGTCTTATAGTCTACTTAATAGTTTTCTAGTTTCTAACATCACAGCATTCAATGTCATTTTATGTACTTGTTACACATACTGCTTCTGTCATCTAATTACATTCGATTTAATACCCTGATACTCACTTTGTGATTGATGTTCATTTGTGCCACTTTTGTGCAGACCATGGCTGAAAAGAGTTCATTTAAATCAGCTCATCACCCAGGTTAGCAAGACAAAAAAGGCAAGAAAGAAAGAAAGAAATACTTGCTTTTGCTTCAGTTCTTCCTCTGACTACCAAGCCTCTCTCCCAGCCTTTCTACTGATATGTTTATTCTTCCAGGGCAAAAGTCCCGTGGTCCATTAATTCCCTTAGATGATGAGATCCAATTATACCAGGAGTGGTGCCATCATTTGCAGAGGGCATCAGGGTTTTTATTTTATGACTTGTTTTTTCCCCCTGCACATACCCCCTTTACATTATTTGGAGGATGTGCAGTTTGTGTAGCTAGGGACTCACATAAGCCCACACACATCTCCACTTCCTGGAAACAAATGACATCATCTAGACTCTACTAAAGAACCTGAATAGAGTGCTTACTTCCAAAAACCTGCACCACCCTTCCCCTTGGGAGAGGTAAATGAGCCCTACATTCTTCTCCTGCCCTCAGCCAGATCCCCCAGCTGGTGTTGCTAGTCAGATCTTAGTCATTTAGGTCATAGTAAGAGCTCTATCCCTCTATTCCATGGAGCTGACAAACACAAATAAATGCAACCTATGTCATCATTGCTTTTGCCAAAATGCATGCCTATCTGCAGAGCCTAGAATGTCACATTACTCCCCTGAAAAATATCCATAAACTATGATATATAAAAAAAGTGTCCCAAGAAGGCAAACTCGAATTAAGCAAAAGCTAGGTCTACATGTTACAGTATTTATTTATGTTGGTTTGTTGGCTGGGAAGGCTAGCTGTGTCTAACTCATTTACAAGGAAAGCTCAAAGAGAAAATCTTCAGTAACTCGGTCATGATAAGCAAGACACTGTGATTAGACACAGAACATAACAGTCAAAACTTTCAAGAGACAGAGGTATCATGTACAGATAGCTTTATACAGAACAGGATATCAAAACTTCCTAAGCCTGTACCTTGAGCAACAATTGCAACATTTAAATATACATTGCAACATTTAAATGTACATGTGAAAGCCATTAGCATTTTACTCTAATTTGGAACACTAATCTGATGAACAATTCCATTTTGAACTTTGACCAGTGAATAAACCACAACGCTACACAGCAGTGCAGGAACATTGTGGTAGTCATCTGATGAGCGTTACCATCAGTTAAACTTAAGCAATACAAGTCTGGGGAGGAAAAAATACGCTATGCTGAAAATGTCTAAAATCTCTAAATCAGCGGAGACCTAATAATTAGACAAGGAAACAGTAAAGTGAAAAATATGTTGCAGCCATATAACGGACACAAAGAACATAACTTTTTTTATCTAATCACAAAATATCTAAACTTTAACTTAAAAACACATTTAATTGAATCATATTTCATCTAAAATTTCATACACAGCAAATACTCCTTCAAAAATTTTGTTCTGTGGGGCGGGTGCTCACTATCTTCACCCCTGACACCGCCTTTCTTTAAATATACTAACTCCATGGTTGCAGAACTGCAGAGAAAAGATAAAACACCACACAGTGAATCACTGATGACGCATAAAGACTAATAGACATGGGGGTACAAAATGTTCGTAGCCATCAGTATCAGAGGTTGCAGATCTCCCAACATCAGGTGATGCAGTTTCACAGTGCTGGTGCTGGATACAGAAGCACTTGTATGCACAGTAAAGCACAATACCATGTGCATGAGCTAGCACCAGATATTTACATGAAAGACAGGTGTAGAAAAAGCAGTATATGAAAACCAAACACTTAAACAGCATAGCTTGTGAAGGTGGATCCCTGAAGTTCCTGTACCCAAATCAGATCCCTTTACTGACTTGGCCAGTAACTAATCGATCAAGAGGACTTATGACCACTGTTACAGAGGAAGAGCTCAACTTACCAACACACCTGAGGCATCTTGGGTAGATACTTGTGGTGCCTGGTGAAGATCTGCACTAATATTCATCATTGCACTGTGTGACCACGTGTAGGTGTCACTGCCTCTGACAGAGGCTAGAGACTCCTTCATCTCCATCAGAGGTGGCTCAATTGATGGCCCACTACCGATTAACCTACTTTTCCATGCAAGGTGAACTGCTCATTTTCATAGCAGCATGAGTAATGTCGGACGTCCTCCAGCTCTGCTACAGACCATTGTATATGTATGGTCCTTGCCACTAACAGTGTTAATGTCCATCACTAGATCTTTCCAGGCACATTCTTTGTAGGTTCATTTGGCAACATCCAGCCCAAATAACCATCATCCATGGAGACACAGGGTCTGGAGTAGCACCTCATTCTCTTTATTTGAAAACATGGCTTCCAGGTAGTTTTTCAGCAGAATGTACAGAGTTTTCCTGCTAAATGTTTTTGGTCATTGCTCTATAGGTATGAAGAACATTGATATTAACATCTTTGCTGTGAGTTGCCCAGAAAACTCCTTGCCCATATGCCAAGCTGGTGGTGTGTCTGACAGTCATATTTGAAAACCACAAAAAATGTGCACTCAGCCTACACTCCACAATCATTTTTGTCTAGCCAGTTTACCTAATGTCAGGCACAGGACATTACTGAGCAAATGTTCTCTACACTGCAACAGCTGTAGCACTGCAACACCCCAAAATGATATAACTGTCTCCTCTTATTGTTAAAAAGAGTTTTGCATATGCCATATATGTACAAGCTAAAGAACAGGCAATTTGAAAAAGTAGTTACCTTGTAGAAGTTGAGATTCAGTTGGTCTTAGTAACTTCTATTAGATTCACTTGATGTAGGTTTTGACATTGTTGCTCCAGAAATTCTTCTGTATTACAATGGTCCCCAGTAGCTTCCCCTGTGCTTATATCATTCCAATTTAGGGTTACCATCTGTCCCACTTTGTGAGGGACAGTCCCTCTCTGGGCAGTTGTGTCCTTACCAAAAATATAAAAAATATTAAATGTTCTGTGATTGTAGGACATAATTATGTCCCATATTTTATGTAATAGTTCCATAAAATAGTTATTTCTGTATGTAAAATACCTAAATGTTACAAGAAACAGAATAAGCAACTAAACTGCTACAACAATAAGCTTTCATTTAGGCATAAAACTAAATTACTATCCTTTGTACTGGCCTGTAAAATCTGATGTGTGTCCCGAAAATGTCCCACTTTGTTCATTTGAAAAGGTGGCAACCCTATTCCAATTCTGATGTCTGGATGCAGTGGCTAAGCAAATGACAGCTCAGCTCATTGTAGTTTCTGAACTGCTCAGTGTGTGTCTTAATAACTGACCATATAAGTTTCTGAACTGCTCAATGTGTCTCTTGGTAACTGACCATATAAGTTTCTGAAATGGTCAACGTGTGTCTTGATAAACTGACCATATATCATGCTTAGGCACTTGCGAGCAGCACTGCACAATCTCTGTTTACGGCATGGCTTTGGAGGGATGTCCATGATTCCATATTTGACCTCATGAAAATGGAGTCATTGTTATGCATACTGTATTCAATTCATAGTATATATTCCATTGCAGAGCTGGCATGTTTTAATTTTACAATGTGAATTTCAAACATTGTCATGCAGTATATACATATTAGTCTTTCCCGTCATGGGTCACACAAATGGAATGCTGACATTTTATTCTGGTTGGTACAGCAGAGAACAGGTGTAAGTGTGAATCATCTGACATTTTTATCTGCTGCTACTAAATGAACAATCATGTCTGCAGAGGGAGAAATGAGTGCTTCATTTAAGGCATACAGGTGATGTGTAGAAGAATTTAAAATCTTCCTTTAGTTCCCTCACAAAGAGTACAGCCATACACTGCAGCAAGAGGGATATGAAAGTCCTCAGTAAAGGACTGAGTCCTGGAATGGGTTGGAACAGGCAGTAACGTGCCACTTGGATATTGTGTTCATGAAAATAATGTCACCACCACTACAGTGACATGAGGCAATGCCATTCTGACCTTTTGGGTTGGTGGGTAGTTGAAGCTAGAGTTGTAGCACCACCAATATACTTGCATTACCTACAAATACAAACTAGCAGGGTGTAGCAGACACATATCTTACACACTCCTCTTTCTAATGTTCTGTAAGTAACCCTTGTCTTACCTACACATACAACCTGCCAGTGTGTGGCGTCCACATATCTTACACACTCCCGATTCTCTCTCCATAGCACTTGAAAGTATTGCAGAGAATGCGCTGCTGCACAGAAGGGTGAAAAAGCACCTTACAGAGTGCTGCAGTGAATATGCCTGCTTGATATAGCACAAATTTAAATGTTAACTATCTGTTCAGATAGTACAACTGTAGTCTGACACATCGCAGGTTTTCTAAAGTACTAGCATTTCTATGCTAAGCTCCATAGTTCAAAGGTCACGGTGTGACAGCTTGATACTGTTACTGTGCATGTGTGTGTGTCCGCATGCATGCGTGACCTTTTGTCAAATTGTATAAGTAGCTTGACCCATTAAAGCTCTGCCTTTCAGAATGCATGTGATTATGGGTTTAATCATCCCCAGTTGTGACATCACTGCTAATTCCCTGTTGTTATATGTTCTAAGTATGAGGAATGGAATGGAATCATATGTCTGAGTTGCACTTTTCTTTATATCTGTTCATTTATCCTACTTATGCCATTGCTGTGTATTTGATGGAAGGCTTCAGTTGGGTTGTACAGGTAATGCCACATTAAGGCTCTGCCTTTTCAATCTGCATGTAATGGGGACTGTGGGTTTGATTCTTCCCATGGTTATGTATCTTATCATCATTGGTAATTTGGAGTGTGTATTTCTTGCTCTTTTGTTTATAGCATCTTTAATGTTATAAGGGAAATATACATCTCAGACACATTTTATCTTTGTTTCTGCACATTTGTCTTACAAGTGCCAAGTCTTTCTAGAAGTAGATCAGAATGTTAAGCCTGCATTGTTGTGGTGACTGTAGGTTCACTCCCCCTCCCCCTCTTTGCTGTCTAATTTGTCATCACTGGTTATTTGGAATGGGTATTTATTGTACAGTACATACAAAATTATAAAGGAAAAATGTATAATCTGCATTTCTTTATTATTTCTGTAAATTTCTCTCACAGACATTCTTTCTCAATATACTTGGTCTGATGACATTACTGTGGGTTTGATTGCAGTATTCAGTCTAATTGTGCAAGTAGTTCTCAACACATTAATTCTTTATTTGCAGCACTGTATGAGATGAAGGCTCTGAGTTCAGTTCCCCATTGGTTGTAAAATTACCCACGAATGTTACTTTAGGTTGGGTGTTTATTGTTCCTATAAGTATAGTACCTGCAACATCATTATAGAAAGATATACATGAGTTGCATGTTTTCATTATATTTGTACTTCTCTCTCCTCCACCCTCTTGCTTTCTGTCCTTTATATTACATGCATTCATTTTGTTTCTCTGCATTTATTTTATAATTATATGTAGCAGTATCAATACCTGTACCCATCACAACAGCAAGGCCTGTAGGCACCCCACACAGGTGACAACACCACCGCCACCATCAGTAACACTGACAACATCTGGGTCCCAGGCTGCTACTGTAACTGCTTACAGTAGCACTCCAGCCACATCTGCATTGGACTGTGGTGCTCTTGTTCTTCCCGGTAGCAATGCCATTGGAGGTGACAGCTTTGTCAATCATTGGCAGCTGGCAGACCTAGTTAGGGGTGGCCATCAACAAAAGGCTAGATACCCACATCAACACCTTAGAAAACTGCCTCCTGTGACTCATTGAGTTGTGTCCCTACACAGCTCTGGATCAATCATCTGAGACAGAGAATACTGGTAGGGGAGCCTAAGATGGCAGGTGGGCTGCCACTGGGTGAAAGCTTGTAGGAAAGGCAGCTATGTAACCCTCTTCTATCGCCCATTCTGATATTTACTCTCCTTTTGTTTTTATGCCCTCCCCTGCTTATTATCTAGTCCATCCCATCAACATTGTCTTCCATCTGCTTGTCTGATGTCTCTTTCTGCATAGGGTTTTCCTTCCCTCATTGTGTCAGCACCTCCCCTGTCAAACTTGTCTGTCATCTATGTTTACTTGTATACCTCTGCTACCCACCCTAACCCACTTTCTTCCCTCTTTCTTCCCTTACTACCTTCCTCAACTTACTTTTTCTTCATATATTTATACGGGTCTACTGTAAAAGACCAAAAATCCACCTGTTCGAAAACGAACAGTGGATTCTCGGTTACGTGAAAGTTCACTTAAGCGAAAGTGCATTTCCACAAATTTCGGTTCAACGAACCATTAAGGAACACGGGTGCCGAAGCTCACTACAGTGAGGAAAGGGAATTTGCGTGTTTCCTCACTGTAGTGTGATCTTGGAGTTGGTATATTTAAGTAGGGGGGGGTGTGGGGGGTTCTTTATCGGTTCATTGAACCGATGTTTGTGGAAGTGCACTTTCGCTTAAGTGCACTTTCCCGTAACAGTGGGTCTACTGTTTATTTTCGAATAAGTGAGTTTTTGAATATATACAGTAGGGAGCCTTTTATAATTTCGAAATACTGAAATGTCGAATTTCAGTATCTTGAGACTATAAAACTGAATGTTTAAAATAGCGAAAGTTCATAATCGTGAATTTGAGTATCTCAAATTTGCGGTTTTGGCTTTACGCTACGTGATGTCCAGGATTGTGTGTTTTTGGTGCGCGGTGCCATTTGTAGATCTAGGTGTTTTGTCAGGTAAGAGAGTGTTTTGTAAGGGATTTGAGTGGGGGTTAGAGTGTGTTTGAGTGTGCTGATATGTTTGATGTGTGTGTGAGGGACTGGAGAATGTGCGTGTGTGAGTTTGCTTTTGTTTCCTGTTTGTGTGATCTCGGAGTTAGTATATATAAGTAGGGGGGTGTGGAGGGGTGCCCCCCCTGCTTATGTGTGTATGAGTTGTGTATGTGTGTAGTTTTTGTTTGTTTATGTTGTGATGCGGGTGTTGTGGTGTATGTATGGTGTAGTGTATGCAGTTTGTTCGGTGTTTTGAATTTTGCAGTTTTGGGCACGGGTTTTGTAGTTTCGGTGTTTTGTGGATTCGGTTTCATAGTTTCGAGATACTGAAATTTGATGTTTCAGTATTTCGAGATTATGAAGTGAATCCATACAGTAGGCACACACACACACACACACACACACACACACACACACACACACACACACACACACACACACACACACACACACACACACAGACATATATGTGTGTGTGAGGGTCTACTTCAGATTGCTGACATTTCATAATGCCAACATCCATATGGCAGACACCATATGGTCGACAGTTTGAAACGCCGACAACCTGAAATAGTGCAAACTACTAAAAACTGTGTTGAGCCGGGGACCAAACCCCCCTGCACCCTCTACAACCCCACTACTTAAATATTCTCACTCCAAGATCGCACTACAGTGCAGGAAAGGGGAATCTTCCAGTTCCGCACTGCAGCTGCGGTAGCTTTGTCACCTCACAGTTAGACGTTGTCCCATTCGATTCTCAGCTAGAGCGTCTTCTGTGTGGAGACATGCATAAATGGGCGTACCTTCATTGAAGGTTGTGCGTCAGGGGTGGCATCTTGGCACGTAAAAATCTACTGACAATCACTAGTGGACCAGAGTTCCGCTGTGGCAACCCCTAACTGGGAAAAGCCGAAAGACACAACAACATAAGATATATATATAATATATATATATATATATATATATAGAGAGAGAGAGAGAGATAATATATATATATATATATATATATATATATATATATATATATATATATATATATGCAGACATATATAGATATTGATATAACTATATATGCAGACATATATAGATATTGATATAACTATATATATATATATATATATATATATATATATATATATATATATAAAATCATAGGAGATTACTAAGCTATCGACCTGGAGGTCATTTTAAGCCTAGTAGTTTAGTCCCAATGTAATATCATAGAAATTCTAGTCAGCATTCAAGACTACATTTAGTGATGATTGTCCATGTTCAAGAGGGTTATGAGCTCTCTTCCCAGTAAGAATTTACGGTGTCCCATCTACTCGTCCAGGTTCCTCTTGAACAGTGTCATAGAGGTGCTCTGTTTCACATGACTTAGCAGCCTGTTCCAAAGACTTGGGAGTGACTGGG
This sequence comes from Protopterus annectens, assembly GCF_019279795.1. Taxonomy (NCBI): domain Eukaryota; kingdom Metazoa; phylum Chordata; order Ceratodontiformes; family Protopteridae; genus Protopterus; species Protopterus annectens. Next base: position 209,322,658 of record NC_056750.1, on the reverse strand, counting down.
AGATAAATCTGTCCATCCAGCATGTCCTATTTAAGCTGCAGGCCATATTTAGGTCCCTGGAATGGATAACATTTCTCCCATTTGATTTACAGATATGCAGCAAGTTCATTAGGTTTGGATCTTGTATTGCTCTGTAGGCAAATCATGTCTCCCCGAAGAAGTCTGTATGATAGGGAATATATAGTACACAAATTCAGTTTTGTCATTATTGTTACTTTTATTTTTAAAAAAATTCTTTATTTTCTTTAATGATGGTGCTGTGAGGTTGCTTTAGCATCCTAGTGTGTTTTACGTTGGAGTAACCCCCTGTAGCTTTAATTCTTAAATGCTTGTGTATGACATCAATAGGGGTAACAAACTCTATTGGCAGTTTGTTTTTTGAATTGTTTTAAAAGGGTGTTTTTTCTAAGTATTTTACTGTTTGTAGTCTGAAGAAGCGCTTACATTAAATCTTGTTTTGGTTTATCATATAATCTGTTGTGGTGGATTAAGTGGACTTTAAGCCGTTCAGTTGCCGTTTTACCCAGTTTGTTCTTTGCTGTTAGTTTTCTATGATATGGAGTATAGTGACAGGAACTTTAGTCAGTCTGTGTAAGGAAAATGCTGGAGCCCCTTGATCTTCTTTGTTAGAAACCTCTGAGGTCTCTCTAATTGCTGCAGGTGCTTAGTATGGTACATGCCAAACAGTGCTTAACTCAATTATGGGCTGGATAACTGCCGAGTGTAGGGGGGGATTATAACATCTTTTTCTCTCGAGGCAATGCTTTTACTAAGCAAATGTGCTGTGTAGAAAGCTTTCCTTGCTACAGTATAAACATTGTGGTTGAAGTTAAGGTTGCAGTCAACTTGTGATCCCAGGTTTCTTACCACTTCATGGGTACTTAGTGCATTGTTGTTGATCTGATGGTGTGAGGGGACATGCTTTGTGCCGAAGGGAATGATGATGCATTTCTTTGCATTCAGTTTGAGACTGTGACTAATAGACCAGTCACTGGTCTGCATGAAACCCTCCTGGAGTATACTGACATCATTTGGGGATTCAATGATTGCACTTAGTTTGCAGTCATCTGCAAACTTGGTCAGCCACAACCCCTTAGTTTTGACCTGAACTTCTGAGAGGTATATGCAAAATAGCAGGGAGCCCAGAACTGAACCCTGAGGCACCCGACTGGTAACAGGTCTGCTGGTTGATGTGGAGTCACCGACAAAACACAAAAAACTTACCTGAAGGTTGTAAGCAGGGAGTCAAACCCCTCTGCACCCCTCACACCCCCGCTACTTAAATATAGCAACTCTGAGATTGCACTACATTGCAGGAAACAGAAAGCTTCCCCTAAGGAGATCGCCGTAGAAACGCTCCAGGTTTTACAAGTTCGAACATATGGTTTCAACTATATGATGTTCAAACTTGTAAAAGTTCGACAACATTAATGCGACCCAGCCAATTGGTGACCCATCCTACAACAAAGGGGTTTACATTCAGTTTGCTAAGTTTATCAGTAATGCCCGAATGTGGGATTGTGTTGAAAGTCTTTGCCAGGTTGAGGTATGTTGTGTGCACAGATCTGCCCTTGTCAAAGGCCTTGGTCATATTTTCAAAAAAATTCACCAGATTTAGCAGTCATGATCTGCCCTTCACAAAGCCGAATTAGGTAAGATCCATGGTTTGGAGGTCACCTATATCTTTATTTGTGAGGTCCATAATGGTATGTTCCATAGGCCTACAGATGGGGCTGGTCAGGCTTATGGGTCTGTAATTCCCTGGGTCTGTTGCTAGGCCACCTTTGTGAAGGGGAATATCTATTGCTGCTCTCCATCTCACATGAACAAAACCTGTGGTTAGGTTATGATTGAAAAGGGTATTTAGTGGTGATGCTAGTTCATGTTTTAGCCTGTTTAGAAGACATCCTGGGATGTCATCTGGTCTGGCTGTGTTTTTTGCCTTGGACAAGGCTTTGAGGACCTACTCTTCAGATATATAGGGTGGGGAGGAAGTTTGGGGAAGGTTTGTTTTAAGTTAAGAGGGGATAAGGGAGTGAAATTTTTGCCAAACCTATCCACCAAAAGGTTTGCTATTTCTATGGGCTCAGTGTGTGTGATACCATTGACCACTAGTTCTGCACATGCTTGGGTCCTACCCTTTAGGTTATGCACATAGCTGTTAAAGGTGTTATGGTTATTCCTGGAAGCACTTTCTAAGTTTCTCTCAAAGCAGCCCTTGGAAGATTTGACAAGTTGTCTTATTTGCCTGTTGAGGCTGAGGAGGGTGCTTTTCCATTGTTGGAGCCTGGCTTTGTTTTCTTGGACAGAAACTTTTTGCATTTATTGTAAAGTTTGTTGATGCTGGATGTCCACCATGGCAGCTTGTTTTTACTTGGGGCTCTAGCTTTGACTCTTTCTGGTATGTCCGAGTTTATACACTTCTGGTACATCCGAGTTTATACACTTATGCAAGTGATTGTACAGGGCTTTAGTGTAAGCTCTGGCATAGTTACTACTTCCAGCTTGTACTGGGGTTTGAAATGCATTTATACCTTCACCTAGGAGGGTAAACTCTGCCTTGTTGAAGTTTTTTAGTCTGATTTAACCTTTTGTGAGTTCTGGTGTTAGTGCCATCTCGAAGATAACTGATTGATGGTCAGTTTTAACTAATGAGTGCCTGACAGTTGCTGTAGTGCATCTATTTGACATGTTGGTGAGGACCAGGTCCAGAATGCTTGTTCCCCTTGTCAGGTATGGAAAATTTGTTCCAGGGCATTTGAACTAACAGTGTCAAGGAAATGTTGCACTAGTGAGTTAGGGCTAGTCTGGGTTTCCCAGTTGATGGTGGGATAATTGAAATCCCTCATAACCAGCGTGTTCGGTAAACTTTGGATTGTCTCCAGTTTGGTCAAGTAGGCTTTGTGGGTATCGTGACCCATGGAGGGGGATCTATAACTGGCATGACTTGAATGGGGGTCTTACCTACTATAATTTGGACCTGGAGTAACTCCATGGAGTTGTTCAGTCTAACTACAAGGGAGGTGAATTTCTCTCTAATATAGATTGAAACATCACCTCCTTTGGTTTTTGCACATTCATTTTGTAGTCTAAAGGTGTGGAAGGCATTGTAGCCTTGCAAAGCCAGGGTACTCTCTGAAGCCTTGAACCAGGTTTCTGTGACTGCACAGACATCTACATCTTCCAGTGATAGAAGTGCTTCCAGGGGGTGCAGTTTTTGGTTTAAACTCCTAGCATTTAGCAGCATGACCCTTATTTTGTTCTGATTGGTTAATTTCACATTGGTAATGTTAATTTCAAGACCTTGCCTACAAAAGACACTATGGGGGAGGTGAAAGCATTTGCCAGTGGCTGAAAGCCTAGAGGTGCCAGATGCAAACTGTTTCTGGCAAAGTAGTGAGTTTGTTGACCATGGCTTTCCAGGATGACAGGTACTGGATCCCCTTTGACTAACACCAAAAACTGAGCCAATTATCGAGCTCAATCATTTTTTGTTTATACTGTGGCATCATTCTAGGTGAGGGTAGTATGCTGCTCAAGGCTAGGGACATACCTGCTTGGGACACATACTCAGAGGGCTCAACCATGTCTCTCTTCAGGTAGTCCAGTGAGGTATGTCTTAGATCATTACCACCAACATGAACTTTGACAGAGTGATAATGGTACTTGTTGCTGAGAGACCTGAGTGCATGTGTGATCTAATGAATTCTGGCACCAGACAGGCAGTTTACTGTAACTTACTATTTGTCCAGCCTGGTGATTGGGACATCCATGTGCCTCACTACTGAGTCTCCAATGACAATAAAATTTGTTTTTTGAGTGTTACACCTTACTGGATTGGTTGGGTGAGGCACTGGTGTTGTTATGTATCATGGATGCTGTGGGGACTGTGTTAGTTGTAACAGTCTTATGTTTTAGAGATCTCTGGTGTTTTGGTAAGTTTTTTTTAAGAAATTCTGCATATGTGGATTTACGTGTTTCACGTGTACTATGTGTATGAGTAGTGGATGTATGAGAATATGTAGTGGTGGTTGAGTTGACAACCTTCTCTGTGTTACTGTTTTGAGTGAGAGACAGCATGGCCATCTGACCCAGTAAAACAGTTTACACCACCATTGGCAGTCCTCCTCCCTTGCCAGTAGACCCTAATTACCACAAATATATAATTATCTTTTTTCTCTTATCTGTCACTATTAGAGCTCCTCCAGCAATTAGTATAATTACTCTGCTTTTCCTTTTATCCCTGATGTCCTGCTGAATACCCATCCTGAAATCTTTTCTTTATCAAATTCACATGCTCATTTCTTTCTAAATGAGTCTCCTGCAGCACTGTTTTTTGCACTCTGCATTTCTTAATATAACTCAGTACTCTTACCTTTTTGTCTATACATTTTCATATTCCAAAATAATATTGAGAGTATAAAGCTATCATCATAAGAATTTATTATTCCCACGTATTATAACATTAGAAAAAGTATTATAAAATTATCAAAAGCTATTGCAGCTTTTTAAATGTCTATTTCCAACATTTGCATTACATGCACCCACTAGTGTTTGGCAGGTTAATCTTTTATACAGTTGTTTCTTGTCATCATCATTCAAACCTGTCCCATTTTTCAAGACTTTTGTTTTAATGAAAACACTCAAAAAGCTACCCTAGTACACCCCTGTAATGTATTAACTTAAAACAAACACACAAAAGTGTGTACACCTTCAAATAATTAAGTTGTGCCCTCTTGATAAGAACAATTGTTCCAAGTTGACAGCTGCACCCACAGGCATTACCTAACTTAATATTAACATTATCCATGCTAAAGTGCATGTTATAGCCTATGCTCCTACTTGCACTAACTGCTGTCTGCCCTTTTCTTATCTCTATTCCCCTCCCATATGTGAAAACAGCTTGTATGCTTTCAGAAAGCATTAACTGTTAGCCTTAAGAAAAAGTGCACTGGCCATATTTAAATAAAACAAAATTACAAACTCTTCTAGTATGTGCAGTGATGTGTTTCAGCTACCATGGAAGCTGTCATATCTTATTCACTTCAATAAGTTTAAACTTTATTTTTTACTGAGCTGCTTGCCCTTGTACCTTTTAAGTTTACATTTCTCAAAGCAAACAATGTTCAGATTAAGCTGCTTGCCCTTGCACCTTCTAATTTTACATTTCCCAAAGTAAACAATGTTCAGAACTTTCAAGATTTATTGCCTGCATCTGTAATTAGCTTGTCTCCATGGAAACATAAGGACAGAATGTAGAAATTGCCCTCAGACTTCTCAAATCACATTGAATATTTATTTGCTAAAGGAAAGAGAATGCATTCACCATACTTTTCTGTTGTTCAAATCCACATACTTAGATAAAAAAAAATTGTGTTTAGATTAAGTCAAGGGCATTAGTCCAGACATTTACCTATGCATAAGCAAGAGAAATCATCAATGCATTTTTGCACTCCATCCCCCACCCAAAAGCTTAAGATTACAGTTTATTAACTTAAACATGCTTTTGTCCAGCCTTTCTTTTTTTACATTGTAATGCTTACATTTTTAAACTAAAAATGTACTTGTTAACGTTAGTGTCTTTATCACATACAGCAATCACTGACATAACTCACCCCCTCATTTTACATACATCTGACTACATACTATAACAATCTGCTTTACTATACAACATGCAATTCATATCATAACATGTTTTATGCAAATACGGTTAAGAACAGAAATTGTTTTGCTTATAGTTACTTTTGTTTTCTTTTAAGTATCCTTCTAAACATTAATGACATGAAGTGGGGCATATGCTTTTCAGTCCACCCACAAGTTTAACAAAGTCAAAAAAGTCCAGTCTTTCTCAGCCACGTTTTCATGTAAAGTCATATTTCACAAATGTTATTCATGCTTTATAATCTCACATTTATTTACTAATTTACTGGTCTTCCTCCTCTTCATCTTCATCTCCCAACACCAGACTCTGATGCAAGTCAGAACTACTCCTCATTCTTCTAGTCAACTGCTGTGCTTTTTTATCATAGGATCATAGGAAATTACTAGACTACTGGCCATGAGACCTTTCTGAGCCTAACCAAAGTTTTGCACCCATGTTTACAAGTCAGCACCTATCCTCCCTGTCAAGCAGGGACATAGATGGGATCCCAGGGGTATATGTTGTATTACACATCCAGTCATCCAGGTTATGCTTGAACAAGGACAGAGAAGTAAAAATGCATAAATAAAAATGACAGTGTGAAGCACGGCTACCATAAGATAAAAACTTTAATTTAATACAGACTAATTTAATACAGGCAAGTGCTTTCACCACACTGATGTGGCTTCTTCAGACCATCTAATATAAAAAAGCAATATCTCATCACAGCATTTATACATTAAGTTAAAATAAAAATCATCCAATAAAATGACTTACTTTACATTTCATCACAAACAGAAGCGTCCATGCCTAATACGTCTCCCCATAATGACATCATCCCCAAAACCGATCTTGAAGCACCGGTTAAACATTTCAGCAACAGTGATATATTAAATAAAACATTCAATTACAAATATATCCTATGGGGACTCCTCATTATATTATTTATTTAGGCATCTTCCTAGCTTTCAATACTGGTTTAATAGAAACAACCCCATTAAGCCCTGCTCCCTTATCAGCTCTCAGCTGCACTATCCATCAATGTTCTGCCCCCTCAGTCTTATTCTCTACATTTCCCAATCTAACAGTCTCCCTGATAACCTTGATAACCCTAAACTTAAAATTATGCTGTTCTGCAGTATTATTTACATATCAAGCAATGGCGATAGTGGTATTCCTAGTGCATACACTGTATAGATGCTCCCTGATACATTCCCTTAACAAACGATCCATTTTACCAACATAAAACCATTGGAAACAGATGCATCGAGACAAGTAAACTATATGCTGAGTACTACAGTCCACCTTAATGGCAAATCTATCAGTTCTGCCTGTGTCAGGATGTATGAAATCATCAGTACAATCATCGCTATATTCACAAAACCTGCACTGCCCACACAGGAAAGTGCCTTTAATATCATGTACTCTATTCACCTATCTGGGTAACAGATCATTCTCTTTACAGAAACACAATTCTTATAACGATAATTAGGTGCAGGTCCAAGAACTCTACTAATCTTTTCATCTATGAGTAGTATGGACCAATTATTTTCAAACACCTGTTTAATACAATTGATATTACTAGAGTAATATAATGGAACCTTAACAACATTCCTACCCGTCTTATCCATCTGAGCATCAGGAACACTGCTAATTCCATCTATTGCGACTTCCGAAAAATACGGTCTTGCTTTCCCTTCCCTCAGTCCATCAGCTTACTTCAAAATACTTGCTGTCTCACTTTCCTTGTAGCCCCATTCACCTAAATTATTTCTCAGAGCTTCCAACCCTGTTCTATATCCTTCCTCTGTCTCATGTAACCGAGAAACCCTCATCCCTTGCCCCTTAACGACATTATTAAACACCCTCCTAGGGTGCATACTATTTCTATATAGAAGGGAATTCGACATAGAAATAGTATAAATAGCATAGAAAAAGATTAGTAGAGTTGTTGGACCTGCACCTGATTATTGTTATAAGAATTTTGTTTCTGTAAAGAGAATGATCTGTTACCCAGATAGACAGATGAATAGAGTACATGATATTAAAGGCACTATCTTATCACTGTCATAACCTAAATCGACTAGGATGGCTTGAACTGCCTAACCTACTTCAGGTTAACCAACTAATAGTTGCACACAAGGTCCTGTACCAACTAGATTATACACCCACTATTAAAAACCTCATCACCCCCTACAGTGACCTTAGCACACTTAGTTCATCTGATCAACTCCAAACTCAAATCCAACAACACAGCCGGTAAATCTCTATTTGCTGACTCCGTTGGCAAAACTTGGAATTCTCTTCCTGCTAACCTTACATCTGAACTCTCTCTACCTCAATTCAAGAAAAGTCTGATTCAGTACTTTAAAAAACAAAGGCTATGTCCTTGTCCTAATCCAGACTAACTCTAACCATCACTCATGTGCACATGGAAGACTTCTGCCTACACTTTATTGTTTCTTAATTTATAAATCCTATGATCTCCTTGGATCTACTACCAGGTTAGCCTACTAGGCATTCAATACCCTATCTTTCTTAAAAACACTGTCTAGAATTTTCCATCTGAGTAAAAAATTTAATAATTTGTTTGTGTATCTGTTTTTGTGTTTGTTTACATCTGTGTAAAAAAATCCTTTTATTTGTGTTTTATTTTATGTTTTAAAATGTAAAATTGTAAAAGTTTGTTGAATGTCTTTTTGGAGCCTTTCTCCCCGGGCATCCGCTGAAAATGGACATGTATTCAGTCAGACTATCCTGGTAAACAAATGTAAAATAAAAATAAATAAATAAACTTTCCCGTGTGGGCAGTGCAGGTTTTGTGAATATATCGATGATTGTACTGATGATTTCATACATCCTGATACAGGCAGAACTGATAGATTTGCCATTATGGCGGACTGTAGTACTAAGCATATAGTTTACTTGTCTCGATGCATCTGTTGCCAATGGTTTTATGTTGGCAAAATTGATCGTTCATTAAGGGAATGTATCAGGGAACATCTATACAGTGTACGCACTAGGAATACCACAATCTCCATTGCTAGATATGTAAACAATACTGCAGAACAGCATAATTTTATGTTTAAGGTTATTGAGGTTATCAGGGAGACTGTTAGATTGGGAAATGTAGAGAATAAGACTAAGGGGGCAGAACTTCGATGGATATTGCAGCTGAGAGCCGATAAGGGAGCAGGGCTTAATGGGGTTGTTTCTATTAAACCAGTATTGAAAGCTAGGAGGATAGCTAAATAAATAATATAATAAGGAGTCCTTGTAGGATATATTTGTAATTGAATGTTTTATTTAATATATCACTGTTATATGAAATGTTTTACTGTTGCTTTAAGATCGGTTTTGGGGATGATGTCATTACGTATGACGTATTAGGCATGGATGCTTCTGTGTGTGGAGAAATGTGAAGTAAGTAATTCTATTGGATGATTTTATTTTAACTTAATGTATAAACGATGTGATGAGATGTTGCTTTTTTATATTAGATGGTCTGAAGAAGCCACATCAGTGTGGTGAAAGCACTTGCCTGTATTAAATTAGTTTGTATTAAATTAAAGTTTTTTATCGTATGGTAGCACTGTCATTTTTATTTACTCATTTTACTTGTTTTCTTTATTGATGGCAGTTCATTTACCCATGGGTTGATTTGTGTTATTTGTTTAAAGGACAGAGAAGTACTCTGCTTAACATGGAGAGGAAGTCTATTCCACAAATGGGGAAGTCTCTGGGACACATATCTGTCCGACCAGCAGGTCCTATTAATGTCACAGGCTAGGTTTAGGTCCAGAATGAGCATGACACATGTTTTGTTTGATTTGCAGCTATGCCGCATTTCCAGTAGGGAGAGTTTGAGATGGCTTTAAATCCCAGACAGAGGTCCCTTCTGAGCAGTATATATAAGACCGAGTATAGTGAAAGGGACTTAAGCCTATCCTCATAGGATAGGTGTTGGAGACCCTGAATTCTTCTAGTCAGGAACCTCTGCGGTCCCTCCAACTGCCACAAGTGCCTAGTGAGGTACATACCAAAGTGGACACTGTACTCGATTATACGCTTGATTAAGGAGTGTACAGAGGGTTAGAACTTCTTTTTCCTGGATGCTATGCCCTTATTTATGAGATGAGCCATGTAGTATTCCCTACGCACTACTGAGGCTAGGTATTGATCAAATGCTAGATTGCTGTCTACCAAGGTACCCAGATCCCTTACTACTGATTGCATGCTAAGGACATTGTTACTGATGTGGTACTTTGCGGGTACATCATTTGTACCAAAGGGGATAACTATACACTTTTTGGCATTGAGTTTGAGGCCATGTTTTATGCACCAGTCATTAGTTTGGGTAAGTCCCTCCTGGAGAATGTTTACATCATTTGGGGAGTTGATGGCTGCCCCTAGTTTGCAGTAATTCTGCAAACTTGGTCAGCTATAGACCTTTTGTTTTTGCCTGTGCATCAGAAAAGTATATTCTAAAAAGTAGGGGTCCTAAGACCGAACCCTGAGGGACCCCACTAGTTACAGGTTTACTATTTGAGGTGGAGTCCCCTATTTTGACTGTATGGGTTCTGTCAGTGAGCCAATTGGCAATCCACCTAGTGACATAAGGGTTGATGCTCAGCTGAGTGAGCTTATCTAGTACACCTGAGTGAGGTACAGTGTCAAAAGCCTTGGCCAAGTCGAGGTAGGCAGCGTGCACCTCTTTTCTCTTGTCCAGGGCCTTGTTGACCATTTCAAAAAAGTCCACTGGGTTCAACAGGCATGATCTTTCCTTGACGAATCCATACTGATTGGGGTCAAGTGCTTGGAAGCTACCGATGTCCTGGTTTATGAGATCCATGATTCCGCATTCCATGGCCTTACATATCAGACTCTTAAGGCTAATGGGTCAGTAGTTACCATCTTTGTGCAGTGGAATTACAGTAGCCATCATCCACTCGATGGGTACATATCCAGTGCTTAAGCTGTGGTTGAACAGGGTGCCTAAAGTTGCTGCCAATTCCTGCTTGAGACATTGTAAGTTGCAGCCTGGGATGCTGCTAGGTCCCATGGAAGCTGTATTTTTTGCCTTTGAGAGGGCATTCAAGATTTGTTTGTTGGAGATAAATGGTGGGGAGCAGATGTTGAGAATATCTTGATTAACTTTGGTGGGGGGACAGGGGGGTTAAGTTTTCACTAAACCTGTCTGCAAGCAGGTTAGCTATGTCATCAGTATTAGTGTGTACAATGCCATTGACCACAAGTTCAGTACAAGATATTTGCTGGCTCTTTATGTTATGAACATACCTAAAGAAAGCTTTATGATTGTCTTTCGATGAAGGAGCCAGTTTGATCTCAAAGTTGGCTTTGGAGGATCTCACGAGGGCCCTTAGTTGTTTGTTTAGGTTCAGGAGGGTCTGCTTCCAGCTTGGCACTCACCCCTTCCTGCGCTTAGTCAGTAGTTTCTTTCTTCTATTATAAAGTCTGTTTATGGCAGAAGTCTACCAGACTGGTTTGCTTCTCCCTGATAGTGATACTTTGGTTCTCTCTGGTATAGCAGAGTCTATGCAGCTATATAGGTGCTTGTATCGAACCCTGGTGTAAGTCTCTGCATAGGTGTCCTTTCCCTCTGTTCCCTCAGTTGGGAGGGATACAAAGCTGTTTATGCCTGCCCATAGTTGGATATAGTCAGCTTTGGAGAAGTTTTTTTCCCTGATCTCAGCTGAAGGGGGGAAGGTGATGCTAAGAGTGAAGGTGACTGCCTAGTGATCTGATCTCACCAGGGAGGGTGACACTATAGGGGTATTACAGTGGTTGGCTGTGTTTGGCAGCACTAGGTCTAATATATTTTCACCCCTTGTAGGGGTATTTACCAGCTGATGCAGAGCATTAGAGTTGATGAAGTCAAGAAATCTCTCAGCAAATGGGTTTTGGCTAGAGTAGTTTTTCCCAGTCTATGGTTGGATAATTGCTGTCTCCCAGGATCAGAGTACAAGGTAGCACATTTATAGATTCAAGTAGGTCTAGGTAGGTGGAGTGGCTATCTTGATTCATGGATGGGGACTATAGCTGGCTATGACTTGGATAGGTGTCTTGTCTAAAGTTCTCTGTACCTGGAGTGTCTTCTGTGCATCATACTGCTTGATCAGCCTAGAGGGGTATTTATCCCCCACCGTGTTTAGTTTTGTTACCCTCTGGAAGGGTCTGACCGTATGAAAGGATGAGTAGCTTGGTATGGAGGGAGTGCTCTCAGTGGATTTGAACCAGGTCTGTGTGATGGCACATATGTCAGTATCTTCCAGAGCTAGGAATGCTTCCAGAGAGTGCAGTTTCATAGTAAGGCTCCTAGCATTTAGCAGCATAACCTTTAGTTCAAATTTTGATGTATTTTTATATTGGGAGTTTTATTCTCATGACCTTACCTAAAAAAGACACTATGGGGTAGGAAAGAGCCTTTGCTAGTAGCTGGCAACCCAGTGGAGACAGATGAAGGCCATCTCTGGCAAAGCATCAGGTCTTGTCAATCATGTCATCCCAGGCTGACAAGTACTGGATCCCCTTTGAATGACCAGAAGCTAAGCCAGTTATTAAAATCAATCAATTTTTGTTTGTATTGAGGCATCATCCTGGGTGATGGTAAAATTCTGCTTAAGGCTGGGAACATACCTGTCTAGGACACATATTCCATGAGCTCAATCATATCTCTCTTCATATAGTCCAGAGAGGCATGTCTCAAGTCATTCACACGAACATGGACAGTGACCGGTAGTCATAACTGTACCTGTTGCTGAGAGACTTGAGTGCATATGTGATATAACCAAACACAAAAGCACATAGAAGGCAGAAATCACACAGAAATAGAATGGATCCAGGAACAGAAAACAGCAACACTGTAGTAAATATCCAAATAATTTATTTGTCCACAAGAACAGAGATTAAGCGCTTTCGTATAAGTACTTCATCAGAATCAGGGTGACATTCTGCTTATCCAGCCTGGTGAGTGGCACATCTGTGTGTCTCACTATTGAATTTCCAGTGACTAAAATGTTGGGTTTGTTTTTTGTCCTTGGTGGTTGTGAGACACTGGTGTGCAGATTATGGGAGTTGTGAGTTAGGGTGTGCTGTGGGGTGTTTCTGTGCTTTTGCTTGGGAGGTCTCTTCTGTTTTGGAAAATTTCTGGTAAGAACCTCCACAAATGACACTATGTGTTGTGAAGGTGAGGGTAATGTATGAGCCTGTGTGTGCTGTGTGGGAGTGGATGGTGTGTGAGCTGCAGTGTCTATGTCTGAACAGCCAACCACCCGCTTGCTAGTTGTCTGGGTTTGTGAGTGAGAGAGCCTGGATTCCAGGTTCGTAAAACAGTTTATCTCTGAAGAATTTTCCTTTGGAACATTGGAAAAGATTTTACTGGCAAAATGTCTCTATGGGCTTTGACTCTGTTTTTTCAGTTAGTTCTCCACCCACCCTCCTTGTTTCTGTTTTGGTGTTTATCTTGGCGGCTTTGAAACTGCCCGCCCCTCTTGTAAATTTGTGTTTGGATACTGCTTCTGGGCCCATCTCATTTGCTCACTCAACTGAGTGCAGTGAGATCATATTCTGATTTCAGGCACTCCTACTGTGTATAAAGAGACCATCTGGGAAAGAAAAAAAATTTAAGCTTGTTTCCTGCCTTTCCTGTAAGTGGTCTAGACTGTTTGTAGGCTTCTGAGCCCCCAAGCCTTTCTGTGTTGGAAGGAAGCCTTCTAGCTTAATTTTGTTTCTTAGAACTAGCCAGTTTTCTAGTTTCAGCACTCAAATCTGTTTCTTTGAGCTCAGCACTTGTTCAGAACTCATTGTAAGCATTAATTAAGCTACAAATTACTACAGCACTCAACTTTCCTCACTTGTCTAGAGGAAAGCAGTTTTTAGTACTTAATAAATAAGCACCTATCCAGGCATGTCTAAGGGTCAGCTCCCGGTGATTTCTCCTGTCTACCTGATGAATCTGGGCATCTTGGGGCAATGCAGAAATTGCCTCATATACACAGACAACTCTCTCCTCGTACCACCCAACACTACAACCTGTGACAGATGCACATATATAGCCAAATTGAAAGCAAAGCTCTCTTCACCCAAGACTGGACTAGACAGTCAAGAGGAGAAGGTAAACACTTGCACCACACCACACTCATCACATAGTCCCTCAAAATCTACACCACCAAAACACACACATAGAAATAAAAACACACACCTACATTCATGGAGGCTCTCAATAAAAACCTGCCCAAGCATCAGAGACCTCCAAATCAGAAATGCAAGCAAACTCCACCCCCCCAACACAACCCAAATGACACATAGCCCACAAACTCAGTGTGCCACTCAACCACAGCCCATAAGGCATAACAACGTACCCAACACTCTAGTCATAGGTGACTCTATAGTCAGGCACACTGATGTTCCAATCACCAGCCTAAACAAGGAGAAAGTTACTGTCAGCTGCCTGTCAGGTGCCAGGATCTATGACGTAATGCATGCACTCAGGTCACTCCACAACAAGTACAAATATGACACTGTCATTGTCCATGTTGGTGTGAATGACCTGAGATGTACCTCCATGGACTACATGAAAAGAGACATGGAGGAGCTCTCCGATCTTGTAGCCCAGTCAGGTATGACCCTAGCCCTGAGTAGCATCCTGCCATCACCCAGAATGATACCACAGTACAAGGACAAAATGTTTGACTTCAACAATTGGCTAAGCATCTGGTGTCATTCTAGGGGGGGATCCAGTATTTCTCTGCCTGGAACACCATTATCGACATACCACAATGCTTTGCCAGAGATAGCATGCACCTGTCGCCCTTGGGATTCCGGATACTGGCTAAGGCTCTTGCCACCCCTATAGTGCCTTTTTTAGGCAAGGTTCAAATGACAAATTCACCACCGTAACAGGTACAAGCAAGCAAAATCTGAGGGTAATGCTACTCAATGCTAGAAGTCTAAACCTCAGAATGCACTCACTAAAGGCACTCCTTAAAATGGAGAACATCAACATCTGTGCAGTGACTGAGACCTGGTTCAAAGCTCCAGAGAGCACCCCTGCATTACCAGGCTATAATTCATACCACACCTTTCGGCCACCTAACCTGGAATGAAGCACTAAAGGTGGAGGCATGTCCATATTCATTAAGGATATCCACACCTCTAGGCTAGTTGCACAGCATAATGCATCCGAGATTATCCAAGTGCAACTAACTCTGGGCAAGACCGCAATCCAAATTGTAGCTTGCTACAGACCCCCCCACCATGCCACAGGATTCCCACTCCTCATTTCTTGATACACTGGAAAGTATTAGGGTACAACCCAACACCCTAATAATGGGTGATTTCAACTACCCCACCATTAACTGGGAAAACTACACATGTACCAACTCTTTTGCTCAACATTTTCTGGAATTCATAAATTCCAACGCCTTGGATCAACTTATTCCCACCCCCACCAGGGGCAGCAATATCCAAGACCTGGTCATTACCAACAAGGGCAACCAGTGTTTCACACCAGAGGTCAATTCCTTGTTGGTCAGATCTGATCACAAGCTAATCACCCTAGACATCGACATCCTGCCCCCACCCCCAATTAGGGAAACCACCGTAAAAAACTTCTCCAAAGCCAACTTCACACTTCTTAAGACAGAAGTGGCAAACTTCATGACACCCATGCAGATGGACAATAGAGGTACAACTGCTGAATCCTACACAAATGCACTTTATAAGCACTTACACAAGTGCATGGATCATGCTATCCCTAATAGAACCAAGATGCTATCCTCCAAAAAAAGGAAGCCAATCTGGTGGTCCTCTGCCATAAACAAACTCTACAACAGAAGAAAGAAACTGTTGCAAAAAAGAGAAAAATCCCATGACTGGAGGAACTCCCTGGTCAACCTCAGTAAGAAGCTGAGATCCTTCATATAATCCTCCAAAGCTAGTTACGAAAACAAAATTGCCACTGACTCTAAAGACAACCACAAAGCATTCTACAGCTATGTCAAGAATTTCAATGGCAACACTCAGATCTGCTCTGAGTTACAGCACAATGGCACTAAATATACAGAACCAGCTGATATTGTCAACATCCTGGCAGATAGATTCAGTGCTAACTTTACCCCCCTCTCACCCCCTAGAGGGCCCATCTCTATACCGGAAGAATGCAAAGTTCCTGTAATCATGGCTACACAGGTAAAAAACACACTCTCCAAAGCCAAGAACACAGCATCCATGGGACCTGACAATATCCCAGGATATGTTCTACAACAACTACAGAATGAACTGGCACCCTACCTAAGTACCATATTCAATCATAGCCTCACCTCAGGCTTTGTGCCCACTGAATGGCACACCACTATGGTTAACCCACTCCACAAAGGGGGGAGCCACGAAGGACCCCTGGGAACTACCGCCCCATTAGCCTGATGAGCCTGGTCTGCAAGGTCATGGAACATATCATCATGGAACTCAAATCAAAGACATTGGTAATCTCCAAACGCTGGACCCTACCCTGTTCGGATTTGTAAAAGGCAGATCATGTCTCCTAAACCTGATTGACTTTGAAGCAGTCACCAAAGCCATAGATGAGGTTCACACAGCTTATCTAGATCTTGCCAAGGCTTTTGACACCATCCCTCACTCTGGAATTATAGATAAGCTCACTAAACTAGATATAAATCCCTAGATAACAAGATGGGTTGCCAACTGGCTCATGGACAGAACCCACACTGTGAAAGTAGCAGACTCCAAATCCGACTTCAGACCAGTGACAAGTGGAGTGCCACAGGGTTCAGTCCTGGGTCCTCTCCTGTTTGGTATCTACTTCTCTGAAGTACAGACTAACACAGAAGGTCTTTGGCTAACAAAGTTTGCAGATGACTGCAAACTAGGAGCCATAATCGAAACTCCTAATGATGTGGACATACTACAAAAGGGCCTCACTGAGACAGATACCTGGTATCAAAGCCATGGCCTGAAGCTCAATGCCAAAAAGTGTATTGTCATCCCCTTTGGTAAAAACTCTGTACCCATGAACTACCACATAGCTGGTAGTCTACTTAATGCTGAAAATGTGATAAGAGACCTTGGGACACAGGTGGACAGTAGTCTCTCCTTTGATAATCACATCACCACAGTGGTCAGGAAATCCTTCTAAGTGGCTCACCTTATCACAAAAGGTTTCTCATCCAGAAAAAAAGAGGTCATTGTTCCCCTCTACTCATCACTCATTAGACCAATTATAGAGCACAGTGCCCCTTTTGGTATGTACCTCACAAGACATCTACAACAACTGGAAAGACCACAGAAATACCACACAAAGAGGATTACTGGCCTCAAACAGATGCCCTATGCAGACCGTCTCAAAAAACTCCAGCTTTACTCCGTCACATACTGCCTACTCAGAGGCGATCTCTGCCTAACATACAAAGCTATGCCAAACCCAGAGCTGTTGGACATGCTCCACTTAAAGAAATCCCAAGCCCTCTGTGCTGCACGCTCTAGGGACCTAAACCTTGTCACCACAATAAACAGAACATGCTGGAGGGATAGATTCCTGTCCCAGAGACTTCCCATACTCTGGAACAGACTACCTATCTATGTCAAACAGAGCTCCTCATTAGCACTCTTCAAGAAAAATCTTGATGATTGGATGGGAAAAAGGAAATTCACCCCAGGGATCACTTCTGTGGCTCTGCTCGACAGGGGCACATGAAAATAATTTTCTTGGATGGCGAAAGCCAGGGTACATTTTTGGCTAGGCTTATAGAGGCCCTAGGGCCAATAACCTAGTACTTACCTATGAACCTACCTATGAACCTATGAAGAATGTGAAACAGAGTCCCCTTCTGTTTGATGGCTCAGTTTTTGTTGGAAAAACTTCTATTGCATCCTTAGCCTGTTCTGCATCAAAAATGTGTTTGGTCCTCCAGGAAAAATATTATGAAGACAGCTGGATAAAGCCACTTGACTCTCACATCTACCTCTCAAAATTCATTGTTTTCTGGGATACGTTTTCTTCTCTTCTGCCTGCCGTATAGTGAATAATCATGTTCCAGAAACACTCTACTGTCACCAGTTTTTAATACTTTGCCCTTCTGCCACAGTTTTGTCAGGATCATTTGTTTCTGCTGGTATGAATATATCTTTACTAATAGAGGTCTTTGTTGCTTTCTCATGGTTCAGGTTTGGAACATACTCAAGATGTGCCCTTTCAATTAACAAATCTTGCTGTGGAATACCAGTCCAGTTGCTTATTTGTGCTTTCATAAAGTTGTCTGCTCCTTCCAGTTTCTCCCTGGTACAGCAGAAAATCTCAGTGTTCTCTATGTTCTCTGTCCTCTAATGCTACCATTTTTGAAACAGTTCTGCTTGAGAAGTCTTACAATCAGTCAGCATTTTTTTTTTCATTTCGACCTCTGATTTTTGCAGTTTTATCAGTTCATCTGAATAGCAGCTTAATGTTTCTTCCATTTTCCAGCCTTTTGTTATTGAGATGATATACTTCTTCAATGTTTCATTTCTTTTAATCAGCCCTAAGCCCATTTGATTTTATTTTTTTACTCTAAATTATTGGGAGCCATTTCTTGTGGGAAAGCTGAAGCTTGAACTACTTTTTGCTGAATAACTGCAGGATTCTTCCTAATCAGTGTTTTCTCTTCACCTTTTCTAGTTGATTTTCTTGCAGGCTCTCTAAATTTCTTTGCTGGCATCCAGGCAGGGATCTACTTCTAAACCTCGAACCTCATATAAAACTGAATTTCATTTTCAAAAGATGAAAATCGTGAAAACTTAAATACCAAAACAGCAAATTTTTCTCAGGTTAAGTAAACACTTGCCCAACATGCCCTTTTCTCCACTGCAGTGCGATTCTAAAGTTGGCATATATATATATATATATATATATATATATATATATATATATATATATATATATATATATAGTTAGGAATGGTGTGGGGGGTACAGCCCCTCACATTGGGGGGAGTGAGAGGTGTAGCTCTCCACATGGGGGCACAGCCCCTCACATTGGGGGAGTGAAGGAGTAGCCCCCCACATAGGTGAGTTTTACTTACTATGGTTTGTGTTTCATGTAAGTTTGGGCAAAAGTTTACTTACCCTGGAAAAAATTCACCATTCAGGTATTTCAGTTTTCTCGATTTTCATCTCACGAAAATGAACTTCTATCTTTTTAATTTCTCCAAATCTTTTGGGTTTCTAATGCCATGATGGGAATGGACCCCATTCCTAAGTCAAAGTACAATTAAAGTTCATGAATTTAGTATTGTTTCAATCTTTGATGTCAGCCAAAAATGCTCTTCACAGCACCCACAATGTGCCCAGTCATGACTCTTGCAATTCATATGGAGTTACATAGATTAGTAACCTATCTAAATACGATTGTAGATTCTTTTTTTATAAGACCCGTTGCTCCTACAACTTTTGGAAATGTCCGGATATCTTTTGTATTAATGAATGCTTCTGACAGTTTTTCTTGCAGAAGTATTTTTCTTTCTTCTAATTTCTCTCTTAATCTTTTTGTATATCTTTTGTCTGCATATTCTGGGCTTTTTGCATAATAGTAACAATACATAATTTCTTTCTTATCCTCAGTAGTCCACTATATCATCTTTATAGTTCTTCTTTGGCCTATCACATTTTGTGATTTTTGTGGACTGCTACTTACTTCTACAGCAGGGGGCCATCCTCCTCCTCCTGGGCCTGGCCTGGCCCCATCGTAGTAATGTTTCCGTATTTTGAGGATTCTACACTGTCATTTTTTTTCAGTCCTTGCACCAGTGTGCTTACCATGATTGGCCACTTTTTTTATCCTAGGTCTTGTGCACCCAGCTATCTCTTAATTTTGACCTACTTCTGTCCATGATATATGCTATATAAATACAGTCTACATATCAGTGTCGCCTTGGTGAGATTTTGTGAAAACAAGGTCCACCTTGCGAAGGTACTCACCAAGACTGAGGATGAATTCAATTTCAGCACTACTGCTCTCCTTGCTTGCTGACTTTTCATGTCTCCATTTGAACCCCCATCTCTGCATTCAGACCCCTTATCTGTTATATGAGGTTTGAGGTTTAGAAGTATATCCCCAGGCAGTGTACTTAATAGCCAGTAACTGAAGTTTACTAAAGCTAGTATAATTACTAGTACCTATTGCTCAGTTTCTTTTTTCACACTGGGAGAGCTGAAATTAAGCTGTTGATCAGTGTATAGCTATCTTAGAAGTCCCTCTATCTTTGGGTCTATATTACCAAATCAAAAGATGAAATAACTGACAATGATAACATCAATACATATACATCGAAGTGCAATAATTGTGAACCAAGTAAATATAAAAAAAAAAACTGTCATATTTGACCAAACTCTTCTAGTATTGCATATTACGTCATGCAGCCGGGACTGACATAGTTGCAGTGATAAAGTAATATAATAGTGAAGATACGGTACGTATTAAAATAAATGTAAAAAAGCTTTGCAAGAACACTCAATAATTTAGTTTTGCAATAGTAAATAATGTATATGCAGAGATATATGCTTTTCTTTACTTTTAACATTGTGCACTCACACTATAAAAGTCAACAGCCCTAAGACATAGTTGTGCGTTTGACATTTTGACATCTGTTGCAATGGCTAGCACATCGCAGTTAGCGCCTGGTGCTTTAAGTAATTACTATAAAACAGTTATGTCCCAAAAGAATAGGGAAATGTTAAACACAGATGGTTACCTGTTTAATCTTGAGAAAACAATGAAAGACAGACGTTACTGGTGTTGTAGATTCAAACAGTCAGAAAAGTGTAACGGGAGAGCAATCACTGTAACAAAGACAGATGGAGAAATACTTGTTAAATCAGTGTCACACCATCACCCGTCAGATGCGGCTGAAGTGAAAAGATATGTAGCATGTCATAATTTGAAAGAAACTGCATGTATTTCTAGGGACACTTCAGCGTTAGTAGTTGACAATATTGTTGCTAGTATATCTGTGGAGAATACTTTGTTTGCCTACTAGGCATTCAATGTTACAGCAAGTGAAGAGAGTGAGAAGGATAAAGATGGTCACATGGTACAGTCTGCACACCTCTTAGTACTTAAGTGCAACTAGTTATCCTTTAAAGCAGGTACATTCATACAGAAACGTATGGTACATGTGCATAACAACATTCATGTGTTAGTGTTTTCTACCATAGAGAACTTACAGGATTTATGCCTTTCTGATATCTGCTTTATGGATGGTGTGTTTTTAACAAAGGGACATGTATGTCGGCAGCTGTATAGCATTCATGCGTTGGTGTCATTTGGAGAGAATAGAAAGTGTTTACCTCTTGTATACTGCCTTATGATTAAGAAGTCATACAAATCATATAATTTTTTGTGGAAATGTGTGTTTCATTTGCTGTCTTCTGCAGACCTGCATGTGAAAGTTAAATATACACTTTGTCACTTTGAAAGGGCAGCAATCAAAAGTGTAAAGAGTAATTTTGCTAACGTAGCATGTAAGGGTTGCTTATTTCACTTTGCACAAAGTGTATGGTGAAAAGTACAATCCTTGTGGTTGGCTACACTTTACGAGAAGTCAGTCTCTTTCCAACATGCAGTAAAAAAGTTAATAGCCTTGTCTTTTTTAAAGGAGGAAGATGTACTGAGTGCATTTAACGAGTTGTCTGACACATTTCCAGCTGCAAGAAAGGAACTCTTAACATACTTTTCAGAGATATATGTTTTGGGATGTGCTCATAAACAGCAAACTCGTTTATCATCTTGTTCACGTTTCCCACCTATTTTCCCAGTGTGTTTTTGGAATATATGTTGTTTAAATGATATGTCACTACCCCGTACTCAAAATTACATCGAAGGGTGGCATAGATGTATTAGATGTTTGCTGGGAAGACAGATTTCGGATATTCCGTCTGTTCTTGCAGTTTTAGTAGGTGAGCAGAACAGAGTTAATGAGATGAGATCACAGCTTATATCAGGCTGCCCCCTTCACCTAAAAAAAGAAAAACTCTAGAAAGACAACACCATCTGCAGACAGTGTTGGAAAAGAAAGATGAATATATCTTACAAGATTTCCTGACTGCGGTGGCCATGCTTTTAAAATTGTAGTGATATTTATCGTGGATGTCATATGCATCAATCACACCGGAATTCCTTAATTTAGTTTAGTATCACTTTATTTGTTTGATCTGTAGGGTATAGCACTAGTGGACCTTTTCTTTATGTTATAGTATATGTAGTTCACGTTACGTGGTTAGGTATTACTTTATTTACTTTAGTTCTTCACGAGCATCCCAGGCATGCAATGTTGGCCAACTATGGAAATTCGATATTTTGAACTTCGACTATTATGTGTTTCAGGTTATGTAGTGTTTGATGTAGATCCATCGACGTTATTGTTGTTGGTTATTTCATCTTTCGATTTGGTAATATAGACTCCTATCTTCTCATTCCTATATGAATTTCAGTTGTTTTGTTTTGACTTATTGTAAATCATAGCAGAAATATGTTTTGTGTATACTGGACCCCATGAGACCATATAAGCCTTAGTTAGTAAAAAAAAAACTCTTCGCTTACTACAAAGTGTAACACACCAGTGAACATTCAAAACCGTTTCATTTTTCACATCATCGGTTGGGTGCTGGTTTGATTCCAGCTTCAAAGCAATGAACAAATTCACTAGGGTTGCTCATTGCTGCTAAATATGTACCTCTCTACCTAGTCAACAATAAATTCAGATAAACTGGAGAAAAATATAAACCTTTAAAAACAGAAAACCCTCTGTCTCCTAGAAAAAGCCCTAAACATTGTTTCCATTTGTCAGTTGCAGCAAATTGATTTATATTTCTTACCTCTACGGTTTACTATGGTAAGGTGGAACTGGACCCCATCGAATGATGGTATCATCGACCCACTACCGTGAAAATGACAATGTTGAATTCCGACATTGTCGAAATATGACTCGACTTTGACTTGGAAATGGGTTTTAACATGGGTTGAGATATGGGTGAGATTCGTATTTCGACAAAGTCGGGTTCGACATTTTCGCCATTCGGCTTCCGGACTTTGACTGAAATGGGGTCGACCGAACCCACTATGACCTTACCATACTAACCACCTCTACATGTCTCTAAATCAAAACATACAGAGTTCGCAAGTCTCTAAGTCCAATGTCTAATGAAACCACTAACGTGAAGTAGTTAAAATGATGACTGACATCCTTTTCAAACAGAAACAACTATTGTAGTTGCTTTCCTTTCTTTTTGAATGTAATAACCTCATTATCCTTCCACAGGGACTACACCCACAGCTCTAAACCTACAGTTCAAACAGATGCTGAGGGCACCAACTTCTCCACTTTCTGGTTTTGTACTATAAACACTGTAAGGTTCCAGCCCACAAGTACCCAGCTCCTGAAATAAATGAAATCTACCACAAAAACCTAATCTGTACAGCATTGCTGATTTTAAATACTACTACTGCGCCCCTTCTATTTCCTTTCTGTGCTTACTCCCTAGTCTGAGGGCATGTTAACATAAAGCTGGGGTGTTCTGTTCTTACATTTCATTTTTGCAGTACAGTCACTAGCAAGTAGGAAGCATGTAGGGCACTGTAGTTTCTACTGCACAGGTGGGAAGGATAGAGAAGAAAAACTATGAATACACATGCATGCACATGCAAGATATGTGTATTTATTATTTTATCTGAATTTGTTAATCAGGTTAGACCACTGATCACCTATGACCAATTTCAGTCTCATCCTGGGAAAGAATTATACAGAAAAATACAAATATTCAATTACAGTGAGAGCCAAAATGTGACAGGAGTCAACACATGGCTAGGATTGTACAAAATAAATACAACTATATACAAGTTGTCATAGTAACCCAGGAGTACTCTATACGATGAGAGAGATGTTGTGATGGATATTTGTAGGATACGAGTGATGTTGATGAAATTAGGTCATGTGATTACAGGTATGACATTGACATTTAGCCAGTTTCTGGAGATGAGATTCTAATTGCGAATGGAGTTTGGACTGGGAAGATGTTTATTTTAGGTGGGAAGGGGTTGATTTTTATAGCTGAGGTCTTAATTTATATGCACACTAATAACGAGAAAGAAAGAATGGAAGAAACATGTTACTTCAAAGTCCATAAAGTAGAATAGCATGCTGTGAAAATAGATCAGATTTTTATTAAAGAGAATGGAAAAATTGCCACTGAAAAAGGCTATAGTAGAATTATACTGCAGAAATAAAAGTTGTGAAAAGAGGTCATTACTAAGTATTGACAATGGACATTAGATAACACATACAAGATGATTAATAATCTAAATATGCATGAAAAGGATTAATCATGTTACTAACGGTAGAACACACAGCCTAAGATGCAAAGTATAATAGGTGTCAAAGCAAGGTCTAGTAGTTTATTCATGATTGTCAAAGCAGTGGTATTGACAGATTTCTTGATGTGCTTTATCAAGGCCTTCCTAAAGTCCTTGAGGATAGCACTTGATCTGATGCATTGGGGTAGTTTGTGCCAGTATTTGGGAATGATCTTTCAGTTGTTTTTTAGTGAATAATCTAGTCTAGCAATTGGGTTGGCATCAGTTTGCCAGAGACTGTAGGCTGAATGTTTACAGTACAGGAGTTGTTTAAGTAGAAGGTGGCAGTGTTCATTAAAAGCAAAAAGGTCAACGAATTGAAAAGGCCTGCAGCTTTTCCCGCAAGTGCGAGCCAGTTGTATTTGATTATTATAAGACAGTGATGTTGCTTTATCAGACTGAGATATAGAAATCTTAGTGGTGGTGCTGCGGTAGCATTGTCGCCTCACAGTAAGATGTTGTCCTGTTCGATTCTCAGCTAGAGCGTCTTCTGTGTGGAGACATGCGTGAATGGGTGTACCTTCGTTGAAGGTTGTGCATCAGAGCAGGCAACTCGGCACGTAAAAAATCTACTGCCAGTCATTAGCAGACCGGAATTCCGCTGTGGCGAGCCCTAACCAGAAAAAGCCGAAAGACACAACAACAGTATTTTATTTTTAGTCCTTTGGAGAAGTTGAATATTTCAAAGCAGATGTAATGCAATAACAAGGAGAGAATATTCTTACCTGACAAAACAGCATTAACACTGAATACTACCCAGTCCCTCTGTATGCTTTGATACATAGTATTGATAGATACCCTGTCTGACAGTATTCATCACTGTTATGACTAAAACTGTCTGCTTTCTTCTTTTCCTGCAGCTAACTGCCATCTCCTGCACTGTACTTCCTTCTCTGTCCCCCTGCAGATCCACCACATCAGTACTAACCCCCCCCCCCAGATTCAGTAGTGCTATCGTAGCATCCCCTTCTCAGGGGTCGCCTGCTGCTGTGTGAGGTAAGTGTGCATCTTCATCATATTGTTGATTCATTATATATCTATACATCTTTTAACAAATGACCATTATGTGGCCATTTGTTAACAAACAGGTAATGCCTACCTCCTGAGCAGTTTTATTGTTGCTGTACAGTTTATCTCAAAAAAAATTTCACTAAGCAGATTTGAGACACAGCTGTACAGTGATGCTGCAACACAAACTAAAATTAAATAAACAAAAGATAAGACCACAATATGAATATGTTTAAGCATGAGGCAAAAATTAGAATTTCCCAATTATACATCTGCTTTTAATTTTATACGTACATCTTGATTGTTCTTTTAATATCTCTTTTGGTGCCACCCAGTACCCATCCTCTTTCACAATTAGTCATATCTCAATAACCTTTCTGTATATATAAACATCTATCAGATAGGGATTTAGTACTCTGCCATCCCGCTGACTACAATTCATGACACACCAAGCTTAGTATACAGGGATTCATGTTATTTTATTGAACATTTTGAATGTCAAGTGACAAAACACTGACATCCAAAGCATAAAAAAACTGCTTTTTTTTGCAGGAGGCCAAGCCCCACTGCACCTGTCATGTGGGGGTAGCCCCTCACATCCTTGCCAATTATGTATACTGGCACTGAGATCACACTACAGCATGGAAAGGGCCAATTCCTAATACCTGCACACTGGAGCTTTTCTCTTTCTCACCATGTTCAATGTCGATGTTTTGCTTTTGACATTTTGTCTCTTTCATTTACAACTGTTAAGATATTATCATGCACCCGCACACAGTAGCATTGATGTATTTCATGTGCCCATGCAACTAAGCATACTCTTTCCTCTTCACATGACCTGCCTGTACACCACCATGGGATACAGACAGACAGGAAACCAGCCAGGATTTGCAAACTAGCTCTGATGCCACTCATGAAGCTCCAGGGCCCCCCCCCCCCCCCGGTGGTATATTCACTGCCCGTCTTGGTACTCAAACCAAGCTCTCCTGAGTCATATTCAGGGCTCTAGCCTACTGAACTGTGGAGCCTGCTGGCATATTTATGCAGGTTTACCTTTGTTTGTTATGTTAACCCCAGACTCATAGTAAACACATTTAATACATGCCAGAATGTTAATTTTGGCATTTTTTAAGACACAGGACAAACTGTATTTTTCATATGATGTCGCATTTGTTGTAATTGCCACCAGGGCAAAACAAAAATATTTTAGTGCTTTTTATTTATAAGGTAAGCTTAAGAAAAAGTACAGCTGAAAGTCTAGGAGTAAAGAAAAAAATGAAATGACACTAGCTTAAGGGCCTGTGCATTTTTTATTTAAATCAGTTTCATAGATTTTGTAATGTTCAATGTTTTGAAAACAAAGCTACACCACAGGTGTTTTTGGAGTATGTCATGAATCTAGCAGCTGTGTGTGCGTGTGTGTGTGTGTGTGTGTGTGTGTGTGTGTGTGTGTGTGTGTGTGTGTGTGTGCATGTGTGCATGTGTGTGTGTGTGTGTGTGTGTGTGTGTGTGTGTGTGTGTGTGTGTGTGTGTGTGTGTGCGCGCCTGTATGTATAGGAGCATAATTTTGATTGTATCAGTGGAAGTGTTCAGTGTGTGTGTGTGTGTGTGTGTGTGTGTGTGTGTGTGTGTGTGTGTGTGTGTGTGTGTGTGTGTGTGTGTGTGTGTGTGTGTGTGTGTGTGTGTGTGTGTGCGTGTGTGTATGTGTGTGTGAGTGTGTTCACCACATTTCTCTTTTACAGACAAAAAGTCTATAACTGAAAGTGCTTATTTGTTAATTAGGTAAAACACTGAGCCACTTCAACCTTCTTAAGGCAAATCTGAGGAACACTGTATAGATAAATGATCTCAGAATCACACAGATGACAAATGAAGGCTAGGACAATCAAACTATGTATGACAAAAAAAATCTTATTAGCATCTTACCAAGTTAGCGTTCTTGTGTTAATGCAAACTTTTGTTACGTGCTGTTTAATAAATAAACGCATGTTTTCAGGCAGAAGAAAGCCTAAATATCAACTTAGCTCATCCAAATTACTTCTTTGTTGAATTTTGCTGTTGAAAACATTTTGGATTTTGTCTTGGTATGTTGTATATCAAAACAGCATCACAAACATACCTGCCAACGTTTTTGCTCTGGAAGTCTTGACAAAGTCAAAAATAATTGGGAGGAGGAGCAAAGGCCCAAAATCTGGAGCACATTTTAAATGTAACTCTAAATTCATTGAAAATGTTAATAGAACAACAACTTTTGCATCAACATTTCTTAAACAATTAGAAGTATGAAAATATAATGTCTGGCATTAATGATTGACTGTAATCCTTAATAATTTACCACAAAAACAAAAATGTTATGAAGAATATAACAAAAAATATTAAGACAAAGTTAGGGATGATCTGAAAAATTAGCGACTGTTGAAAGGTATGCTAGCAAATTACCTTTTTGGTGCAATGGCCATGCCATATTATAGACAAACCCTTTTACCCAAGAAGAATTACCTTCAGAAGGGTCAGTAACCTAGGAAAGGAAATGTAAAAGTGTAAGCAAAGATGCAACTCTGGCTAGCTGTATAACAGGTGGAAGGTCTGTCACATGCCATGTCCCCAGCACACTCATAAGAGGGTCTAGCAAATGTGGGGGTTGGGGCAAATGAGCATATTTGACACCAAACAACAGTGATGCCAAATCTAGAAAAAGGAAACAAAAATGAGCTGAGAAAATGGATAGATAAAAAGTAAAATATCATCAGGTTTCAGATCTAACTTTTTTTTTTGCCATTTCACTACCAATGCATGAGAAAAAGGAAGTTCTGCAGTTCACAGATTGTATGTCCTCAGTATATTTTAATAAGAAAAGGGAATAACTTAAACTATTACTTCTTTGAATCCAATCGGTAGTGCATTTATTTCTACTCTGCTTCTTCATTCATAGAATCTCAAAGGCTTGGCTTCCATTTTATTTTGACTGCTCAAGTCATAACACTGCTGTGAAGGTGTACTGTACTAATTCTGAAGACTTAACATTTTATGAAGACTTTGACCTGGACTTTTTAGTCAATGATCTCAAGTGTGTGCCTAACAGGATAAAAAAACGTTGATTACAATGGTGTTGAACTCTAGATAAGAGGTCATCAGATACTTATATCAGGCTGAAGTTTAGGGGGTTTGCTTTTAACATTTTCTCAAGAGAGTCATCTATTCTCAACATGACAAATGGTATTTACATCATAAAATTATGCTTTAGTGTGTTGAACTCCCACTTAGTATATTGACTGTACAATCATTCTTCAGAATGCCTGTCTCTGTGAATAATAAAAGCAAATTAAAACTACAGAACATCAAATAAAGCAAAAGGCAATAACACAAGGAGCAGCCACAAAGAAAAGAAGTCTGCAGACATTGTTATTTGTTCTCAAATGTCAAATGCTGGGAAATCCCTGTTTTCATTGCTGTTCAAGTAGTTTAAAGTTTAAATCTGTAAAGGATATTTCTTAGCAAAATTCAAGCAACTATGACTTTTGTCTGTTTTTGCCATTCAAAGAAAACTTGCACTATTATTTCTCAGTTACCTGTCCTCAACATTTGCTGTTTCTTTCTTTCCCATTTTACAGATGTCTTTTGAGATACACTGCTAAATATCCCAATGTTATTATAATTTTACAATCTATTCTGATTTATTTTTTTATTTTAATTCTGTATTTCTATATTATATACTTAAAACAAATTTCTTCCAAATAAAATTCAACCTTTTTCTAATTTGAACAACCCAGCTCTCTCTTGTTTACTGGTTTCCTAAGAGCACCTAACAGGCTCAGAATCGCAACTCCAAACTTCATCAGGTTATGGTTAACTGGTCACATTGGTTTTTCCAAAACATATACTCTGTTGAACAGATTTAGTATTATAATTAAAATGCAGTATTGGGATACCACTCAAAATACAGATGGATGTAGGACTGGAAATTGGTCTATTTGGTAGGCTCCTGAATGTTTCTTGAAATTCTGTCCTCTCCACCCATAAACTATAAGTGCCATAGTCTGTTCAGACTGGCTTATTTGCAGGTGTTTTACTATGAAAAACTGCATCTTGCTTAACTGATATGCAATTATTTGAACCCAGAAGTTTTAAAATCTTGGGAGTCTGCTTCTCAAAATGGCAACACTCCCAAGGTCTGACATCACATAAACTCAGAAAAGATGGATAAAGTAATAAAAATATAGCACTCACCCTCTCATACTTCTCCAAATCTAACCTCTTTTCTAGGATGCCAGTGACCTTCCAGTGGTGATACTATCAGTGTTGATCAACTGGTCATCAACAAACAGTAGGGTTGCCATTTTGGGGGTTTTACTGTGAGTAATTATGTCTCATTTAATCAACATGTGAATATTCAGACTGAAAATGTCTAAAACCATGGCAGAGTGCTACTCAAAGCAATGACATTCCCAAGGTCACAAAACACACATACACACACACACACACACACACACACACACACACACACGCACACGCGCGCACACACACACACACACACACACACACACACACACACACACACAAATATCTCATAATCCTCTGTTCCTTGACATTATTAAAATGTACAGTGGTTTCACAGGCATCACTCTCCTTATGAATAGTGATACAGCCTAAGGCTGGGTTTTGACAACGCAGGCAGAGCCTCTGGTCTGACTTGCCCTCTGTATCCCATGATCCTATTTATTTACCTCCCCGAACCTTTTTATGAGTCATCTCCAAGATCATATAAACTCAAAGAAAAGGGAGAATGTTAAAAAATGGTAGCAATCCATTCCTCATTCTTCTGCAGATCTAACTTCGATTACTAGATGCTGGCAAATTTCCAGTGATGATGACCTGAGGGTCAGTCACCTGGCCAGAGACAAACAGTAGCATTCCTGGTGTTTGGCCTATATGAATAGGGAACAAAATGTCTGGCAGTTGGCACAAATTATTAAAGTTGCAAGGTGTTACTGAGCTGCTTCCAGTTGTACAGGGTTTGATTCCTTCAGTCTCCATTGGCCTGCTGCGTGACTCTGAGCAAATCACTCACCCAGGCAGTGCTCTTAGGCAGTGGGTGAAAACAGTGCAGGTGAATCTGTGCCAAATCCTGGCCAACAAGTACAAATACAAATAAGTAAATGCTATTACTCTATGAAATTACGGAGATAGAGAAGGAGGCCAAGCAAAACATGTAACATCAAAGCAGAGAGGAGAAACCCTAGAAATGCATCAAGTAAAGAGAAAATAATCAGCATCTGTGAGTTTCGTACCATTATGTTGAGTGAAGCGCTCCAAGTGATGAGTTCAGAACAATGGAAATTGTTGGCAGATGGTGGGAGAGGTGTTTGGGTTCAGATAATTTAGAGTAATATTGCACTGTGATACAGGGATAGTACACTCTCGTAACCTGAAGCAGTGAACTCTTCTTAGTGCAGTATCTGGCCAAATCTTTTATGGACTTCAGAAGACTGGTCACTGCTTCATGGCACTGTGTTACAGGACTGGTGTACCCTTGGGAAGCCAGACACTCTATGCACTGGTAAGGCACATGTTAGAGTTTAAAATTCAGTTGTAGAGACAGCATTGAAAAGATCAGCATTTAGACTGTTTTTTCTTTATCTTTTGAATAGTTCAGTATATAAATCATTCAGAATGTAGGTTGTTCCTGTTTACAATGCTGGACAATGCTCCGTAGATTACTACTACACTATTAACAGGGATGTTGTTTAGGAGAGGGGAGACTATTATTAGGGATATATTAAGGAAGAGGATTTTGATAGCATCCTTCTCCTTCGTGGTTTGAAAGCATGTGGTATGTTTGTCTTACTTCATTAAAACCAATACCACGCAAGAGGACAGGTACATGGCCAACAAAAAAATGTGAAACTCCAAAACACCACCGGCCAGCACTCAAATGTCAGCTACAAATCCTTATTTCATATAATTCCATATCAGTCCAGGAGCAACATACCAGTTTCAGCTGCAAAGCCTTCTTCAGTGCAATAATCCACCTTATTAGTGCACTCAAGAAGGCTTTCCAGCCAAAACCGGTATATTGCTGTTGCTCCTGGATTGATATGGAATTCTACTTCTTCATTCGGCTTTTCCCGGTTAGGGGTCACCACAGCAGATCATTTTCTGCTCATGATTGGCAGTGGAGTTTTTTACGGTGTCAAGTTGCCAGCCCTGCACCCAACCTTCCACAGAAGGCACACACACACACACACACACACACACACACACACACACACACACACACACACACACACACACACACACACACACACACACACACATCTAGGGCCAATTTAGAGTGTCCAATCCACTTACTGCATGTCTTTGGGATGTGGGAGGAAACCGGAGCACCTGGAAGAAACCCACGCGACCACAGGGAGGACATGCAGACTCCACACAGAAGGCACCCCAGCCGAGAATCGGACCGGAGAACCTCTTGCTGTGAGGCTTCAATGTTAGCCACTGCACCACCTTGGCCGCCCTCTGGATTGATATGAAATAAAGATTTGTTACTGACATTTAAGTGCTGTCCGGTGGTGTTTTGGAGTTTCACATTTCTCTTGTTTCCTGGTTTTCTGCATCAAGTTAATTATCAGGTAGAACACACAGGATGTTGGCTAAGGAAAGTGGCAAGTACTTTGAACTGTTTTTGTACATTTAGTGTTGGTAAGAGCATAAAAATTAGCCTTTGAAGAGTATACTCATTGAAAAAAATGTAACCACATGAATTACAGCTGCCAGGTGGGAGGAGTGGATAAGACTTCTTCTCATGCTATGATTTGCTCCAATCTTTAGTCCTCAATATAAGCAGCCAGTAGGGTTATAGGGTGGGTAACCTAAACATGTATAACCTATTGTGGTCTAGAGATGGAATAAGGGTGCTAGTTAAGTGAAACTGGTGCTTCTGGGTTATTGCTGACCAGTACAAAGGGTTTGTGCATAAAAAGGTAAGGCTCACACACTGGGACATAACTGGTAGTAAATCACTAAGCCGCTGATACGTTTTCTGTTTTTTTCTGTAAAAGGGAGATATCCTCTATGTTGAGGATAATGGACAAGCCGTAAAATGTAATAATGGCTTCCTTAAATACTAAGATTTCACACTTTTGTTACACGATATTGCATTCTGATAAGTCTGACAGATTAAATATACTTAAAACAGACCAGATTCAAAGGTGGCAGTAATGACCAAGTTAAACAAAGAATGGGTAGTTTTAAAGATTCTTAATGAGCATGTTAGTGTAAAACAGCATATTTCACCCTTGATTTACAGATGTTTACCCTGAAAAGCCATAGGAGAAGTTAAAAGAATGTGGAAAAAGGCAGTCGCATTATTGATGTTTAGTTTTACTAATTGGTTCCTCAGAGAAGAGTTACAAGAGAAAATATGAGTTGTTTTCTTAACAAATTTGTCTTTATTCTAAGTTTGTATGATCTTAGCATTAACATATTTAGACATTGGGTGCTCAGAGTATGCAATGCTAAGCCCATGTTCTCTCTCTCTCTCTCTCTCTCTCTCTCTACTCTCTCTTTGTCTTTTTTTTTTTCCTTTTGGGCATCCCATACTTTGTATGATCCTATGTACATGTAGTGTCTAGTTTCAGCATTGCTTTTGGGATTCATCAAGTTTTAGTCAAATGAGACTGAAGAAAACTGCCGATTCTACCTGCCATGTTCTTACATATGCTTGTATTTTCCAACCAACACCTTGCACATCCACATCATACCCCCTTTCTCTTTTCATCTCCAGAGAATACAGACCAAGTTTGTTGTCTTCCTTCCAGTCACCTTAAATTTTTTCTATATACCCTTTCAATGAGATTTGTATCTCCTTTTTTTAAGTTCCCCAATGATGAACACACTACTCTAATTGTGGCCTCAGTGGAACTTGATACAGGAAAGTCTGTACTTCCCTGTCCTAAAGAGTTTATCCATCTTGCAGCACACTCCAGCACACTGTTGGCTTTGCTTACCCTATCTCACACTGTTTTTTGATGCTCCCTTCTTTCTGTGATTGTTTTTCCAAAGTATTTCTCTTACCTGAGCACCTACCCCCCAAGGTAAGTTGTCTACCATAGAATTGGCTATCACCAAATGCAGAATCCTGGTTTTCTCATGGATGTACCCAGGCTACCACCTGTGATGATCCTAAGCTCACTTCCTACTGCCCCTATCATTTTGGTGTCTTCCTGCTATTCATTCCTAATGGTATGTCTGATATACACCTTAAACAAACCCCCTGCTGAATGCTGATTATTGTATTCCTTCCCTCTGCCCCCCCATTACTGACAACCCATTTTGTTTTCTCTTCCAGACTCTATACATATCATCTATGCATTCTTTCTCCTATGTTTATAAGCTTTTCATACATCTTGCTGTATGACAGAGAGACAAAAACCTAGCTGAAGTTCTGGTAGACAGCATCCATTAAGTTTCCCCAATCTACTTCTGTAGGAACCACTCAAAGAAGAATGGTTTGACAAGATCTCTTCGCTGTAAGTTCTTGCTAGTTACTCCACTGAAGTTTTTTACAAACCCCAAAGTTGACTACCCTGATCTTCATGATCCTTTCCATGGTTCTGCTTATCAGACATGTTCAGCTCACCAGCCTGTAACTGTATAGGCATGAACTTAGACCCTCCATTCTACAAAAGGACAGTCATGATGTACCAACAGTTTCTTGAGACTACCCCTTCTTTCAGTATCTATTAAAGACAATTGTAAGTGCTTTCACCAGGACTCCAGCCCTTCGTTTGAATATCTTTGCCAATATTCCATTCAGGCATTGCATAGCATCCTGCCTAAGCATCCCAAGTGCCTTCTTTTGTCTTCAGCAGACATCTGGGGTAGCTATGGGGTCAAGAGTTGCTCCATCTTTTGCCAATATAGTCATGGCCCTCTGGGAGTTGAAATATCTCTATGTGTTGCCTTTTTCAAACAATATTTTGTTTTATAGGTGACACATAGATGATTTGATTTTTCTCTGGAAGGGTGATTATGGCAGTTTTTTAACTTTTGTGGAACATCTGAACCATAGCACCACTTTTCTCAAGTTTACCATTGGAAATTTTGATGAGTCTATACATTTTTTAGACCTACACCTTACCTTTGACATTACTTCTTTGAGATTCAAGAGTCAAATATTTAGAAAAAGCACCTTTGTGAATCAATATTTACACAAAGAAAGTCTGCATCCTGTTCACAGAGCGGAGTGGTCAAAGGTCAATTTATACGTCTTTGTAGATTGACGACAGAGCAATTCTGAATAATAGTGTCACTTCTAGGAAGTGTATAAGAAGATCACCAGTATTAAACATATTTTGGTGGCTTTGAGTTCTGTGATCAGTTCTGGAGTTTTGCTTGTAAATAAGAGGGTTTATGAGCACTGTCTATCCATAAGAAAAAAAGATGGTAATAATGTCTTGGCAGCTCATGCTACAGAATGTGTATTGTTTAAGAAATTTTATTTTTTTGTTCTGGAAAGAGTAAATACAGATTTGTTTTCTGGTGATTACAAGACCTTTCTAGAGTGTAGAGAACGTTTGTGGCAAATATTTTTAATTGCTGATGAATCTCCTGGCCTTAATGGTTCTGTTAATATGAAATGTTTTTTTACAGATAGCTAGAAATAGGTAGTGCATCAATTTGATTCATCAACATCATTAATATTACACTGAATTATATTCACAGTGTATTTACAACAATTTAGGTATATAAAATATACATATATTTTTTTTATAAGTTATAGTAATTTATTTTATTTTATTTATGTATATTCACATTGTAATTGTCATTACATTGGATTTATATATTTATACACATTTAGTATTTATACATGATGGTTCTTTAAGAAAGTCATGTGACTTAATTGGGAACTATTTATAAATGGTTTTGAATGAAAGATATTTTGTTCTGATGAAGCTCATGTAAATAAAAGTGAGTGAAAGCGCTTAACTAAATTACAGTCAGCAGTCCTGTGTTGGATTTATTGTTTCCAGTTTGATTTTTGGTGCCGTTTTTTTACTTTGTTTTAGTCTTCACATTTGGTTGACCCTTCTGTTCTATTTAGTGCTCTAAGTTCCTTCTATAGCCCCCTATTCTGTTATCCCATCTATTATAATATCACTAATAAGTCTTCTGTCCACCTTCATACCAGTAACTCTTCTTTCTGTTTCACTAAAGAATCATAAAGAACATAATTCAGTCAGTATCCTGGCCTGATCCTTCACACTTATGTACTCTTTGCCTTGTTGTAGATCTCTGATCTCATTGACTGTATTTTTACCATATCCTAAGTACCAGAAAAACTTCCTTCATAATGTAGTTCACTGATACTATTTCTTATCCACCTTAGCTATTTTTACTACCATGACTTGCATACCCTCTCTCTGGCCCTTAAAGCTAACTTTGCACTCCGCTGGGATCACACTGGCCTATTCTTTCTTTTGAAGTTCTTTGACTTTCTGAGTTTCCATTTTTTCCCATTTGTTCCATAACTCCACCCTTTTCTTGTTATGTTTTCTGTAGTCATATCCTTTCATGGGTCTATATTATATATTCAAACTTTCAAAACTTCGAATCCCATATGTTCGACAACATATGGTCGAAGTTTGAAAGATCGAATATACAATTAAAAAAAAAGAAAAGCTTCCTTTAACGGTGCGAGCAGGGGGGCAAGCCCTCCTGCACCCCCCACACCCCCACTACTTAAATATACCAACTCCAAGACCGCACTTCAGTGCAGAAAAGGGAAATTTTCCCATTCTTCACCATACGGCACCATTACGTTCAACCTTCGAACTCTTGAAAAGTCGATCATATGGTGTCGACCATATGACATTTGACATTTCAAGCATTCAGTTTTCTAATAGGAACCTCCTTTCATAACCCTCCCTACTCTCTTGTTATAGTGCACTCAGCTTTACTTGCATATGCATGATTTATGGGTTCTAATATAGCTTGCTGAATAATGTTCATACTAGCCTGGAACCAAATTAATGCAAACAGTCATAGCCTCAGCTAGACGAAGAAAAATAAAAACAGCTTTTTTTTTTCTCCCAGAGGGGCTAACCACACACAGAACCAAACTTGTATATACAAACTCCAATCACACTACTGTGGAGAAAAGGAATCACTGCTAGCATGGCAATACATATGATACCAGCGGATACTTCCAATAGAAAACATCAATTGTCAAGTTGGCAAATCATCCTGTAGAATGATAAGTTGTAATACTGATGAATGATAAATCATCCAGTAGTGAACGAGCATTCTGGTGACACTTTTCCCAATCTTGATTGTAAGCCATCCACTACATGTTCACTATTTGTTAGTGAAACTAATATGACTGAAGTTCAACATTGCCTTCCTTTAAAATACAGCACTTAGAATCTTCCCATCAGTTTTCCTCCTCCATCTTCTTTGAAACTCCAGGTATGTCATTCTCTCTCTCCATTCCTGATAAGAAGACATCCAGACCACTTCAAGTGCACTGAAATCTCCCATTATCACATCTTCTTTCTTATCTTTCTAATTGTTATTGGCTTCTAAATCAGATCACTTTCCCCTGTAGTTTCACTGAGGGGCTGATAACTCCTGATGGAAACAATGTCCCTCCTTTTTTCT
The DNA here is from genome assembly GCF_019279795.1 of Protopterus annectens. Classification (NCBI taxonomy): domain Eukaryota; kingdom Metazoa; phylum Chordata; order Ceratodontiformes; family Protopteridae; genus Protopterus; species Protopterus annectens. Next base: position 209,285,936 of record NC_056750.1, on the reverse strand, counting down.
CTCTGCACATTTAATACCAGATAACAGGACAGTGGCTCAGTAGTTAACATCTCTGCCTCACAGGACCAGGTGTCATTCCTAACCTCTGATTAGTGTTTGTGTGGAGTTTACATGGTCTCACTGTATAAGAGTTTTCTTCATGTGCTCTGATTTTGTCCACAAACTCCCAAAAACTTGCTGATTAACTGGCTACTCCAAAGTGCCCATATATATTGCATTTGCACTTGCCCTTGTGGTCTAGGTCATGGCTGAAAAGTGTCCATGATAACCAGTTCACTTAAGAAGTCAACACTTAAATAAATTAAATTAAATTAAATCAGAATTCAAATCTCCTAATGCAAGCATGTATCCTGCCTATTCCTGACAGGCTCTTCTCTTGCTTTTCTCTGTCTTTCTATCCTATTCTTGCCTTGGTGAGCACCCTGTTTTTCTGTCCCTATCGTGCCCTATCAATATGTTTCCTCCTTTCTCTATACACTTCCTTTGTGTTCATCTCCCTTAATTATCCCCATTTCCTTGCTTCTGAAACTGCCATCTCCCTTCTCCTTATAAGAACAATACTGGCCAAGCAATCATTAAGACCATAAGAGGCCTAGTCATATACACCTTTAATCAGATACACTTAAAAGTTCTTGCCATCCCTTGTAAGTACTTAACAGTGACCCCCAGATCAAGCCGGGTCCTACATGATAATCTTAGTGTAAGCTTGTGTCTACCCATCAAACCATCAAGATAAGCGTTAAAGGTAGTCAAAGTAACACTTTGCCTTACCTGTAGTGGTAACCTGTTCCATAGGTTGGGATATGTTTTTATGTTGCATTAGGAACCTCGATCTCCAGCATGTCTTGTGTAATAGGTACCTAGTGTAGTTGTTTGTAGAGCCACTGGTTTTTCCAAGAAACTGGAGATTAAATGGGGTCAGGTCTTTCATGGCTCAAAAAGTACAGGTCACCCTAAAGATGCTTGTAGGAACTTAATACAAGGAGTATCATGCCAATCTATTGGGATAAATGATGGATTAAAGACATCTAAATGTTTTTTTTGTAAGGTATCTTTGGGGCCTTTCTAGCTGAGTAATATGTTTCAGTTTGTACAAACCATAAAGAACACTATATTGTAAGATGGATCAAGATAAGGGAAGAGTACAGTGCCAGGATGGCCTCTTTGGATCTTGAATCATTCCCTTGGAAATTAACTGAGCCAGGTACAATGATTTCCTGACTATGGTGGAAACATGATTATCAAACGAGAGAGAGATCTCCACATAATTACCCAGATCTCTTATGACCATGATTGCCTGAAGAGGAGTATCTGTTATAACAATATGAGGTGGTAATAGCTTTTTTGCAAATGCTACTATGCTGCACTTATTTTTGCATTTAACTTGACACCATTTTCAGTACACCAGGTATGTGCATATTCCAGCCCATAATGGAGCTGTTTAGTATCATTGGATGAGTCAGTGCACAGCTTGCAGTTATTGCAAAACCTGGTCAACCACACTTGTGGGGATATTAGAATAGATGTTTGAAAAATTAACGCCCTGCAGTAGAGGGTCTAGAACTGATCCCTGTGGTACTCCAGTAGTTATAATTTTATATTCAAACATTACACCAGCAAAACCTGGATCTATCAGATAGCCAGTTTGCAGTCTAGCAGATAAAGTAAAACGTTCACATTAGGTTTGTCTAAGTCTTTTTAACTATACAAGTATGAAAAATAGCAGCAAAAGCCCTGGCCAGATCAAGATAAATAGTGTGCACTCTATGCAGTTTCTGTACCTTTTTCAATAAAGTTTATAAGGTTCAAAAGATTAGGATCTAGTTTAGTTAAGCTGCCCGTATCTGTATAAATTAGTCCTACTATGATACTTCCCATGCCTTTGCATATAAGGCTGCTGAAGCTGATGGCCAGTAATTACCTGGATCTCTAGAGGGGTGACACTCATGTAGGGGAGTCACAACTGCTGCTCTCCAGGCATGAGGCACAAGCCCTGAGGACAGGTTGAGACTGAAGAGTTTAAGTAGAGGCTTAGATAATGCATACTTGTCACTGATGAGAATGCAGTCTGGTGTGGTCTGGTCCAATGGAAGCATTATTTTTAACCTTTGACAGAGACTTTAAGACTTGCTCCAAGGTGATTTCAAGAGAATGAACATTTTTCAGGGATACTGGGGGAGGCAACCACATGAGTAGGTGGGTTGTTTTAACACTAACTTTTCCTGCTAATATCTTGTCTATATCTTTGGGACTGGAATATGTGATATCATTCTAGACTAGCTCAGTGCATTATTGTTATTCTTTAATTTACTGAAGAAAGATTTTAATTTCCTTTGGTATCTGCAGCTGCCTTATGCTTGTACTCTGCCCTGCATTTTAGTAGTGCTATTCAGTTCCTTGCTAAGATGCTTCAGTGTAGTCCTGAAATGGCAGGGTGTGGATTTCATACAACTTTTCACCCCTTCCTTTCTTCTGTTATTGTTTATTAATATGGGAGTCCCACCACAGACATTTATTCTAGAATTTACTATTATATTTAAGGTGGAGGGGTATTGACTCTTCTACGCAGCTGTTTAGGTTTCAGAAAAAAAAATAGAGATGAATGTAGAAGCCTTCTCAGTTGGTTCCATTTGCAGGAGATTCTTGGGAATTTTGTATAGGTCTTCAACAAGCTGAAGTAGGTTTTCCAGGAAGGACCCTCATATGGTCTCATTTGTTGGGGAGGTGGTACTACTAGGCCTGACAGAGATGACTGACTTGTGGTCAGATTTTATCAAAGGGATGCAGAGTGTGGCACAGGCAGGGGTTTGGTTGGTGAGGACAAGTTCAAGGATATTAGAGCCTCAGTTGGTAGTTTTACTATTTTGTCTAGCACATTGTCATTGAAAGTCTAGAAAATACTGAGTATATCCAATTTTTAGAGGAGTAAGTGTGCCAGTTAATACTTGGTTAATTGCAATCTTGTAGCAAGAAAGTATTTGGCTTGATATTTAATCTCCCTCTGTGGTTTTAAGGTAATTTCCATGACCTTTGGGGGACATGGATGGGGATCTGTAGCTAGCAATGAAGTGATACTTGGATTTATTAATAGTCACTTGGATCTCCAGAAGTAAGTTATGGTCATGAGTAATCTGACATTAGTTGATGGCATTTCTGACAAATACAGATACTCCTCAGCAGAGCCTGAAGGCATGATAGGTGTTAAAACCATAGTACCCAAGAGCCTGAAGGTATGATAGGTGTTAAACCATAATATAGAGGGAGTGCTGACACTGCATTGAAACCTTGTCTCAGTAACTACATAAATATGAATGTGTTCGAGTTACTGCAGGGCCTCAAGTTCAGGCACCTGTCTATCTAGACCCCTAGCTATGAATAGTGCCACAATGATGATGTCCAAATTTGAGTTCTGGTTTGCTATGTAGGAATGCCCAGTAAGGGGAGTCTGCCTACAAAAGGCACTATTGAAGCAGCAAAGACTTGATCCAGTATGCAGATGACTTCTTATGAGAGGTACAATTCCTGGTGAGACATTAAGCTTTGTCTACCATCTCATTCCAGGTCAATACATGCTGGATCCACTTAGAATGATATCAATTACTTAGCCAAGTTAAAGCCAATTATCTTGTCTTGGTATCTAGGCATAATTCTTGGTGAAGACAAGATACTAATCATGACGAGTATCTTTATGGCCCATGCTTACCTTTCTGCTCCTTCACTGTGCAATTTAAACAAAAAGTGTGGCAAGATGAACGGTCAACAGCTTTTAAAGTTATTTGTTCTACAAAGAGACCCTTTGTTTCTGCTTGCTGCCTGCTTGACAGCACTGATTTTTTATCGGCTTTCAAAAGGCTTTAAAAGCCAGTAGAACACTTCACAATCCTTCACATTTTTTTAACACGTAGTACTTGAAGCAGATAAAGCTCCATGCAAGACAATGAACTGTGATCAGGAATCCCTAGTCATAACCCATATTATGTGTTTGTGATGTGGATACCAAGATTTACCTCTTCAGCTCCACCCTCAGGCTGAATTGCATGGCATCCATGCTTTGAACAAGTCATCCTTGGTTTCAGACCTTATCTTAATCCTTTGTATTTAGATCAGTAGATACTTAAATATGGTCATGCGGCCTCTGAATGTGGTCAGTGACTAAAGGGTAACTCATGCAACTGGTACTCATAAGTGCCGCCACAGAGAAGCAAAAGTTTTCAAAAGGATCCAAATTTAGAAGTGCTAACATGAGTAAAAAAGTGTTTTTTACAAGGTGTGGGTGCTTTTCCTCCAGTACTTCCTGAAGGGGTCTGTTCTCCAACACCCATGCTTAAGACTGTTGTACCTCGTGGAAAGGAGGAATCTCCTGGCATTGCAATCTCAGTCTTTATATGCAAAACCTCAGAATCACGGGTGATCTGATATTGCAGTGACAATCATTAGTGTGTGGCATTTAGGTATAGCAACTACTGAAATGTGGCATCCTCCAAGTCCCATGGGGAATGTTAGATTCCTAGTAGAATGCAGCATTTATTTTGTGGCTAATATCTCTTCTCCTGCACTGGTGTACTGCACACCACATATGAAGTAGTGACCATCTGTCCCATGTCTTACAGTGAGTGTTTAACATCACCACAGCTACATCACATGATATCTAATAGTGAAGATTCTACGGCACTCTGTTTCCCTGAAAGAACCACGTGGGTATTCGCCTGTGGATGACTAATGGGTTAAGTGGGTTAACTTTCTTTACTTTCAGGCACTGGTGTATTAGAAGATTAAGAGAGGCACTACATTCTCAAAAACATTGAGTAGGGTTGCACTGATGCAATGAGTGCCAAACCTCTAACTTTTTTTTTTTACTTGCATTTTATTTGAATATAATGATAACAGCAGCACTAGTTACAAGCAATCAGAAAAGCAGACAAAGAATTAAAACACGAGAGAGCATAATCTTCATGAACAGTATTTACAGTATTCAGCATACTATAATCTCTGTGAAACAAAAACATACTTCCTTGAATACTGAAATTATGCTGTCATCCACCCCGCCCCCCCCAAAAAAAACCTTCCCACCTGACAGATAAAACTAGTGGATGTCTAGCTGTTTTGAAAAAAATAGGGAATCCTCCTCTTGTGTATCCAGAAGAAATTGTGTAACTCCTGTGAAGAAACAACCTCCCTTCACATCCACTCTCTTGCACAGAAGAAGCTGCAATTCTGTCTTGCCCTTAACCCATTAAGTTCTCTACTTAACAGCTTAGGCCACGGCTATAAACTGGCTCCTAGAAAACAACAAAGTGTAAAGATCTCTCATCTTCTCTTTGTTGATGATTTAAACCTGTATAGCTCATCAGGTGGGGAACTGAAAACACAACTGCAAGTTGTCAAAACTTTTTCAGATGATGTAAGAATGTAATTTGGTCTTGCTAAATGTGGAAAAGCAACCTTTAAAGCAGGAAAACTGCAGCACCAGGAAAACATCAGTTTTGTACAAGAATGTGATAAAAAATAATTTGAGCAAGAGGGGGTGTATAAATATTTGGGAATTGATGAAGGATTAACAATAAAACATGAACAAATGTGAATACAAACTTAGTAAGGAATACTTTAGAAGACTTATATTAATTGGTGTTACCCCTTTCTAATAATTGTTTAAAAGATCTGTCCTTCCTAAACACTATCTTAGGCTTTGTATCCATGTCATTAGAAAAAAATCCACCAATTATTGTGCATAATGTTCACTATTTCTTGTGAACTGAAGCAATAGGTTATATAATAACTACCATTTTATCCAGATGACCTACATTGTCAGCTGGAGATAGCATACTTTGATTGCTATTTAAAATGGGAAAATAAGTGTCATTTTCTCTTTTGTGCACTACCTCAAGTTTAATGCTGTTAACTAACTCATAAGGGTAACCTCCTGCAGTAAAAAATTCTGTTAGTTTCCCACATTCAGACATAAAATCAGTGTGTTCTGAAACCATACAGGCTATTCGCACAAACTGGCCTTTAACTACAGCCTTTTTCTGGTTTTGTGGGTGCCCATTTGAAAAATGAAGGTACGAATTTGAAAATGTAGGCTTTCGATATACATTGGAGACATATTTACTGTGGAGACATATTTACTGTTCACCCTATCCTTAGATACTCTTACATCTAAGTAAGCAATGGATTCCATATCTCATGTACAAGAAAATTTAAAAAACTCAACTGTATTATTTATGTATTCTAAAAATTCATTTAAAATATTAGAAGGCCCTTTCCACAACATAAAAATATTATCCAAAAATCTCATATAGGACACTCAGTTTCCCACATAGGGTTCATTAAATATATAGTGTTCTTCCCAGATTGACATAATATAGTTGGCAAAGGTGGGGGCACATGCTGCCCCCATAGCAACTCCAGGCACCTGTCTAAAAAATTGTCCTTCACAATACAAATAGTTGTGTTTTAATACTAATTCCATAAAGGTACACTAAGTATAAGCTTCGTTTGCCATATAGCCTGCATGTTTTTGCAACTGCTCTTCTAACCAATTTAACCCAATGTCATGGCATATTACCAAAAAAGATTGTGTACATCAAAAGTCCCAAATATAGCATCACAAGAGAATTCTGTTTCATTTAATATTTTCAAAAATTGCCAGGAGTCTTTACAAACTTGGTGAATATTAACTACGCCTGACTTAAATTTCTCATCCAAAAAATTTGCAATATAATAAGTTTTTGACTGTTTGGCATCCACAGTAGGACGAAATGGGGGATTACTAATGTCCTCATGCATCTTTGGGATGCCAAACATGCTTGCCACCACTGGTTTATCATTGAACATAAAGTCATAATCTAGCTTTGAAATACTTCCTTCAAGCCACAACTCATTGAAAGTTACATCATTTTTCTGATAACCAGCATGTATTTCATTATTTGATACTGTCTCATAACCATCAGTGAATAACAAGCAATTCATTCTGTTTGTGTAATCTACATGATTCATAATGACAAGCCCACCCCCCTTATCAGGCTTCATTATCCTAATATTACTGTCTGTAGTTAGTTCTTTAAGAAGGTCAACTTCCTGGATACTTAAATTGCTACAAAATTTATTAGACTTGTGACACTTGTTAAATGCTCTGATAGCATTTTCATAACTTTCCTCATACATATTAATGGAAGAGTGCAATGGGGGATTAAACAAACTTGGACGTTTTAACTCAGTGCCTACCCTATTGGTAGAATCATTGTTATTAGACCAAATGCATAAATTCAATTTTCTTGTATACATTTTTACATCAATAATAGTTTTTACCAAGTCTATATGTTTTAATGGAACAAAAGACAGCCTTTTAGCTAACAAGTCTGCATGCATAGCACAAAGTTCCATGTCAGAATAATTGTAAATGTGAAAGTCATTTTTAAAGTTGTTAACCATGGTTAAAGTGTCAATACCTTGCTGTAAACTTGAATTCAAACTTGTTTCTGTTACAGACGGTACTGCTGTTTCTTCGGTCAAGCCCCCTGGTTCACATAATTCGTTTTGTAATGTTGTTCCTGGCCATTCCGCTGGTAATTCCTGATTCTCTCTGATTGTCGCACTGTTTCTGAGTCTACAGGGGCGGATTCTAAGACCTGGCTGTCTCCTCCTTCCCTTCAAGCCTCTGCCTCACACTGACAATTATTCTGACATGGAACTTTGTGCTATGCATGCATGGTTTCAGAGCACACTGATTTTCTGACTGAATGTGAGAAACTAACTGAATTTTTTACTGCAAGAGGTTACCCTTGTGAATTAGTTAACAGCATTAAACTTGAGGTAGTGCACAAGAGAGAAAATGATACTTATTTTCCCATTTTCAACAGCAATCAAAGTATGCTACATCCAGTTGACAATGTAGGCCATCTGGATAAAACGGTATTTATTACTACCTATTGTTCTGATTCACAAAAAATAGTGAACATTATGCACAATAATTGGTGGATTTTTTCTAATGACTGACATAATACAAAAACTTGGAACAAAGCCTAGGATAGTTTAGAAAATACACATCTTTTAAACAATTATTAGAAAGGGGTAACACCCAAAGTTTGACAAACCTACCAAGAAAACTGGCACATATAAGTGTGGGAGTTGTAGTCAGTGTAAACACATACTTGGCAAGGAGCATGCGGTCATAACCAACAGAAACTATGGATGCAACCAATATTTTAATTGCAATTCTTGCTACGTAGTATATGCAGCCCTATGTGACACATGTTCATGTTTTTAGATAGGGAAGACTTCAAGGAGACTAAGAGATCGAGTATACAAACATTTTTCAGATATAAAGAATAAAAAACTTACCAATGCATTGTATAGGCATATTAGTATTAATCAGGGACATGATTTTAAGTTTTATGTTTTAGATTATGTTAAGTTTGATGAACAAGGAAAAACTACAGCAGTACATTTAAATTATAAGGAAGTTTTATGGCAGATTAAGTTGAATCCAACTGTTCAACCAGGATTAAATGAGTGTTGTTCATTAGCTCCCATTTAAAAATTAAAGTATTACGACATTTAGTAGTGTGTGTGTGTGGGGGTTACTTGGGTTAGAATTTGAATTTTAAATCTCTGTGTCTTTAAGTGTTTAGTCTTTGCCGGTCATGTGATTATTTGAAATTGTATAGCTACTAAGTTGAGATTGACTTAATTGTTCTGATGAAGTTCAGTATACACTTGAACGAAAGCACTTAACGTATTGTTTGTAGGGAATAAACATATTTTCTGTGGAATTGTGTTGTGACTGTTTATTGCTCCTTGGCTTGCTGTGGTTACTGGTCTGGAACTTTTTTAGGATTCTGACTCACAGAATTATAGCTCTGTTAAGAAGCTCCTGTAAGAATCTCATTCTAGTCTGGATAGCCAGAATTAGGATATTTTGCATAAGGTAAAGAACATGTGGCAGGATGATTGCTTTTAAAGCCTGAATCCTACCCAAGGCAGAAGTAAAATTCTGCAACCTGTGAACAGGGTGGCGACTATCCTGTTATAAACCCAAATAATATTATTTTCTAACGACTTATTAAACGTTTCACCAACATAGAGGCCAAAACACTTAGGAAAAGGACTTGATGGTATCCCAACTCATTCTAAGCCATATGTCAGGTCACCCAGCTTAGCTATAATAGATTTCTTCATATTACAATATATCTCTGAAAGTTCCCCAAAAGACTGGAAATGACAAAGTGTCCCTCCTTTGACCTCTAGAAGGTCATTAGTTAGAATGCTGCATCATTCTGACTGCATCAGTATTTAGAATGATGCCGCCATCAGCAAAAAAAGGCATTTTCCACTCCCTTCACCAAAAATAATTCCCTTAGAAAAGATCCTGTTTTGCTTGTTGTTGTCGGCTTTCCTGATTAGGGGTCACCACAGCGGAACTCCGGTCCACTAATTGGCAGTAGGTTTTTATGGTGTCGAGTTGCCACCCCGATGCCCAACCTTCAATGAAGGCACGCCCATTCACGCATGTCTTTCGAATGCCACTTGACCGTGGGGAGGACATGCAGACTCCACACAGAAGGCACTCCAGCCGAAAATCCAACAGGAGAACCTCTTGCTGTGAGGCAACAAAGCTGCTGCTGCACCAATGTGGTTTGTCAATTCTTTTATTAATAATAAGAAAAGATCAGGAGATAACTGACAACCTTTTCTTGTAAATCTTGAAATTTAACCTTCCTCAGAGAGTTTCCCATTCACACCCACATGGATGGAGAGATTACAACAAAGAAAGGTCACCCAATCTATAACCCCCCCCCCCCCATTATGAAGAACCTGAAACGAGAAGGCTCACTCGATAGTATGAAAGGCTCTGGCTATATCAATAAGAATTATGCCACTGCTTTGGGTCTTGCCTTCCTATCTCCATAGAAATAGGTTTAGTTCCCACTAGTTATCAGAAATCATCTTCCTTTGACCTCATTCGGATTACCCGAATAAAAAAATGTCTAATCTTGAAGCCAAAACTTTAATATTTTCAAGTCAACATTAATCAGTGATACAGGTCTAAAATCCTGAATCACTGGTATCTAGTCCATAGTTTTATGAATTACTATAATCATGGATTGGTTATAATCTGATAATCTGAGCGACTTCCATGTATAAATTCCAGGGAATTATATATATATTTTATATATATATATATATATATATATATATATATATATATATATATATATATATATATATATATATATATATATATATATATATATATATATATATATATATATATATATATATATATATATATATATATACACAGATATATATACATATACATAGATAGATAGAGATATATAGATATATATGCCTAGTCCCATGAAGCTGGGTTTATATCCTGTGTTGACTTATACAGATAAGAAAAATAGTTGTGAATGTGTCTCTTATTTCTTTATCTCCCTTAATAATGCCCCCTGAAAAATCTGTAATCCGGATTATGGGGGGGGGGGGGGGTATCCTATTCTGCTGATGAAAGAACCAAGAATGGCATTTTGTACTTCTTTATCTTTTCAGACACCAAACATTCCCACCTCTCATGAACTCTGCTTTTGTGATTTCTAACATACATTGCTGTGTAATGAGATGAAATCTGGGATTTCTAACCACAGCTTTCTGATGGTCTCTTAATTCAGTTATTCATTTTTCTATCTCCCCTTTTTGCCTGGTTTTATTCAACCTAATATGTCATCCCTAAGAGCCACTTTACAACCCTCCTACTATACAAAGAATGGGGCTACACCCCCTCTTCAATTTTACTCTAGAACATTTTCTACAGCATATCTAAGGGTAGCTCAGCTTTGGTGGTGTTTGCAGTTATGCTTGGCCCACCGCTCTCTTCTTGTGCTACCCAGTTCCTCTGCAAACTGAATCTCCAGCATGATTGGGGCATTGTCAGACAGAGCTTTCTCATGGATATTAGGGGTTTGAACCCTGCTTCAACAATTCTCTTGTATGAATATTAATTCAGTTATACTATCCTATTTCATGACATGGTAGGAGTCACCTACATAGGATAGAATGTCTGCGATACATCTACCAGCTATATCTCTCCTTCCACTCTAGACGTTCTACCTAACTCTTGACTTCCTGGGCAGCAAATGTTAAATAAATATATAAATAGTAAGAAGTAACCAGTACAGTAGCTGGCAGGAGAAAATACACTTAAGTAACTCTACAACATAATAATTTTTGGAACCAGCATGTATGCTCTGTACCCGGGCCTTGGATGTTACCTGGTAATCATTTAGAACACCTATTTCTTGTAAGTTACCTGAAACTATTTCATAATTAAGATAAAGAACAGAGAATAAAAATGGTAAAGGTGCAAAGTCAGCCATCATTCTCAGATCTATCAGGTCTTCATGTTTTTTTGACCAACAGTGCTCAGTCACTGAGTGTGATGAGCCCAAACAAATTCCAGATCAAGTTTTTCCTACAAGAGGAGTTCTCTTTGCAGGATGAAATGTCAAAATCCAATGACTTGTGGCAGGGTGTCGAGCCAGCATGAGCCCGGTGTTTTTATCCTTCTCTGACTGCATGCAGTGAGCTTTCTGGGGCCAATGCATCCTGTTTATTCTTTGGACTTCATTGTTGTTGTACATCAAGAGGGGATGTTGATTTCTGTAGCAGTAACTTCTGTGAGTTGGAGCCCTTAGGTGAACCTTTCAAGCATACCCTGTTAATGGGAGGCTTCTAGATCTCTTTTCACTCATCCATCACCCATCACATATGCAGGGTCCACATTCTTTTTTGACATGTCCTGGAGATTTAGAAGGAGGGGGGTGTAGTTTTTCCCCTTTGCCATCTCCCAGTCCATCTCTCTTTATCAGTGCATACCCCCTCATCTGATGTTGACTCCAGTCCCTTCATTTGTTGTTCTAAACTTGCCAGAAAGCTGGCCACTTCCTGGCTGGAAGTTATGGAGGGTCATCCTCAAACTCCGATTTCACAGTCAACAAACTTGGGTAAACTAAAGCTACATTGCAATGTAAGATATGCAGTTCTCATTAAAAGAGAAGCAGCTCTCTCCATATCCAAAATAGCAGTTGAGAATAATCTGCAGAATAGATCAGAGTATGTTTGTCCCATGAAACTCCTTTATGTGCTGAAATGTTTTTAATAAGCCAGTCATGAACTCTAGCTGATTGGAGGGACATTAAATCATGCCTAGAGGAATAAACTCCGTTTTTAGGAGGTCCCACTCTATGGACTATTTTCCATTAACAGATTAAGGTACCCAGATAGGTGCATTATTTCCACAAACAGTCACTTGAAGAAAGACCTAAGCTCACAATCAGAGAACCCTTTCATGGGCATGTTGAACTGCTCTGATTTATTTTCAAGACTGGCACTGTTGATGGACTGTGCACTCATGTCTTTTCTGAACTGTCTAATATCCACTTGATTTGACTGCACACTGTCCTGTAAAGTTGCGTTTGCTTAATGGCAGCCAGTTCTGACTCCAACTTGTTAAACTTTAATTACTGTTATTATGTTACTTTGAGTGGTAGGCCTCTACTTTCAACACCACAATAGTCATCCACTCAAAAAGAATTGGAAAATGCACATCTGCAGGAGCTATTTTGTACCTCTCCAAAAGGGGCTCTCCCCCCTGGGTTATGAACCAAAAGAAAATAAAAATAGCTATATTTTAGTGATGCCGTATGGTTTAAAGGAGAGCTGACAAGTTACTCATCCATCTTTGACTTTGGCTAGCAATGCCTCTCTCAAATGTCTATCATTTCCTCTAGCTTATATCTTACCTGGTTTATGACTGGCAGCGGTGAGTAGAATCTGGTCCTGTAATAAGGTAAAAACACATAAGTGCTGGAGACTCAGGAATGATAACGCAATCAATTTGTCTTTACATGTTACAGATGTGCACTTTGTCATTTTTACTGCAAACAATGTTCATAGTAACATGGTTAACTAGTTGAATGTGGTGTTTCATGTGATTTATTAGGGATTTTTCCAGACATTTAGCACTGTAGACCTTTTTGTAATGTGCCTTGCATAGTAGTGATGTCAAAAAAAAAAGTGATAAGTAATTCTTTCCTCCAGAAAAATGGCCTTCCACCCCAGAAAGGTGTCTTTCTTTCCTTAGTAGAATGTACAGGAGTTCCTATTATTTAAGCATAGGAATACTGTGCCCATGAAAGATTGAAGAAATCTGGGGCATTCTTACATTAAGTGGTTGCTGGGCCCTTTGCCTAAGTTCTCATTGTATCAAGTTTTGCACACTGCAATCTCTCTCTTGCTTGTTACGTGATGATTATATTTGAGATAATTATGCAGATGTGTTACAGGTCAGTGCATTTTCATGATGTATATCAGTTGATTAAAATAATGAAACCAGCTGTATAGTTATACTCTGTACTTGATCTGTAGATTTGACCTACTGAAGTGTTGTGATAAACCTGTGTGGAAACAATAATAAAAAGAATTAGAAAAAAAACAGGTGTGCACAAACCACCAGATCGATCAGTACTCTTAGTTTGCCTTCTTCATAGACTTCGTGCTAACATTTGTCAAAATACTGGTTAGTCTTCATCTTTTTTAATACTAGAACTGAAAGGAAAAGGGGACTAAGATGGTGAGAAACAGACGAATACAGTAAAATAAAGAGAAAACCAATAATTATCAGTTTTGATGCACATAACTGGTGAAATGTGCAAAGCAGATAGAATTAAATTTGATATCAAAGTAAAATGTCTGAAAGTAGCTATCTAATAAACATGATACAGATAGAGATGAATACTATTCTGGAAGCAAGTAGCACAGTACATATAAATATCAAGAACTCTCCATGCAGTTCTTAAATACGGCTAGAATCCATAATCAGCTAGAATGAAGTATTAGGCACATTAGTAGTGGAGCATATCCCAAAATAAAAGAGTATTCATAGACATGGGTAGGAGCGGAAAACTCACCAAGGTGTAATAGCAGCTCCGTGTATTTTTATCATCTGTTCTGAAATAATTACTACCACTGAAATAGGAAAAGAGAGAGAGAGAGAGAGAAACTCTTCATATGGCATGCCATGTTCTAGCATTTGCTTAACATTTGCTGTGTCTAAATCCGGTCATCCCTCCCCCCAACATCTCTATCATTGCTATTATAACTTCTTGATTCTTTTTTTGTACATTTAATTTGCATGTAAATAAGATTTGAAATGAATAATTGTATTTATTTATGCTGATCCTGATGATAGAATTCCTTTTTATCAAAAAAAATTGCTTTTTTATTCTCCAGGACAAGTCAAAACTGAACAGCTTAATCACTGAAACTAATGAAATTAAGTAATGTACAAGAAGAAGAATACAGAATAGTGCATTAATGATGTTCGAATTAAATGATAGGGACAGATGTCAGCCTCTCGTAACTCATTTTTGACTTAGCAAAGTGCAGGTAAACAGAAGACGGAATGCAGATGAGGGCAATAGAACTGACCTCTTAAAAGAAACTTATAAAGTAGGCACCTCACATCCCTTCAACACAAATTATCTATCAGTTAACATTGACTGTGCAATGAAGACAGGAAGTTAGAAAACAAACAATGTGTTATGAAAGAGTAAGCTATCAGCAAGAAAGAAGCCCAGCAAACGGCCGCAGGAAAGACATCTACTGGATGCATCTGCCTCATATCTGATATCTGCATCTTTTCTGCATCATGGGCTGCTGCCAGTTGGAAGCTAAACTTTAATACTTTGCTTTGAAAGACAACAGTGAAGGCTGCTTTTAATATTAGGTGCAGTAATTAAATAAAGAATTGCATCTAAGATTATAAAAGCACATGTATTTCAAATTCCACATAATATGGCTTTTCTCTGCACTTGTAAAGTCTAAAACATGGGGTTATATTTTTTGCTTCTTAATTCAATATTTTAGTCCCTTTCTCTGTATTTTCTAGTAGACAATGGGGAAATAACAGCAAAGTGTCATAAAGAATGTGATTCATTTACTAAAAACATACCAAGCAAAATGTATATTCATGCAATTATGCCATATATTCTAGTGTTCTTCCCAAAATAACCAACCTGGAAGAGCAGGTGTCAAGAACATTTTTGTTGTTTTCATATGTGTCAACTAAATTCTACTTTGTTCATCTAATGAATTGCCTCTCCTTTAGCATCAACTTAGGTGTCCACTCTTGAACTCAATTTTAATTTTAGTTCTCTTTCCATATTCATTAAAAATCTCCCCATGCCAGTGACTTGTTTTATATATCCGGCATTTTATGTTTTCATTTACTGTTTCTATTACCTAATCAAGATCCTTACTTGCACAGACATAGAGTTAGTCTTTATATAATGAATGTCATAAAGAAGATGGGCAGATTATGTACTACAGGATGTCTATGGTTCAATCCTAACAATTGCCAGAAGCAAACGGAAGAATAATATATATTGCCAGAAAATATATTCAGTCCATACTGACCTATTTTTAAACTCTTGCCTTTTCCCTGTCATCACTACCTTGCTCGTTAGCCTTTTCAAAGTCATTATGCATGTGCTTAAGGCACAGCTTTAACTTGTTAATTTTTATACAGACTGTGTACACTGGTGTCCTGTGTCATTTGTACACATACATTATATGAAAAAGCATTTCTCCACAGCAACAATAAAGTATGTCATATATTCCTAATTTTAATACCCTTTTACTGATGTTTTACAAATTGCATTATGTAAATGCATAATTCTTAAATTCATTAAGTCGTATTATGTTTGCAAACTCAAAGAATACAATCCTAACAAGACTACTGTATTTAATAATCTGTAATATATCATTTTTAAATATAATTTAAAACACCTTACATTTATTTTTGTTCTGAAGGGAGACATTTAGTCATTTTATCTATGTTTTCCTCCCCCTGATTTCTGTTCTGAAGGAAGATGTTTGGTCATTTCAACTATATTTTCTGCTTCTTGACTTCAAACTCTTACTATAAAAATACTGTGGTTAGCCCTCAAGGACTATCTTCACAACCTCTCTAAAATTATGCTCACCGTTCCTTAAATAGGTTCTGTAGGGAGTTTTTTTTTTTGTTTTTTCATTCTAATATATATTTCATGCTTTCACTTTAACAGTCCTTCACAGAAATAGACAGAGGTCATCCTAAAAAAATGCTAGACTCCATCCTTGAAATGAGTGGTTTCTAATAAAAGATGCCACCATGCTTTTATCAAGAGGCAGCCTACAAAAAACAAATAAACTTGAGCTAAAGCTATATTTTGATGAACACAGTTATTTGGTGAATGATTAATAAATGAACTTCAACAAAATATTCTGTCCATTGCCATTTCACAAGAGTGCAGCGGGGACGAGGCATGCCATCTGGATTAAAAGATGTGCAGTGGACAGACTGAAGACAGTAGTGGTTATTGTAACAGGCATTTCCTAAATGTAAACCTTTCACAGGTGATGACCGTTAGCACCAATATTTCAACTTATACTTTCAATACATTTACAGGCAACATAGCAGACATGCCTTCAACAACACCCCTTTAAGAGTACCAGTCTGTGTTCATGAGTCCATTGTCCATTTTCCTACAAGCTCTTGATATACACATGAAGATGATGACACTAAGTTCTCTAGCTGAGAGAGCACAGTGGGATTTATACAAGGATTAGGCAGTTTACTCATTTGACAGTATATATTTATGTTTCTTAAATTGTTTTTCTGTTTTTTTTTACCTCACAAAATCATCATGTCATTAAACAGGTGTAATTTTATTTGCTCATATGGTAGATTCATGTAAGTAGGCTGTGACTTGAATGTTTGTTGTTTCTGAAGAAGTCTGACATTAAAGATGAAAGTGCTTAAAAGAATATTGGTACAGTGGTTCATTCTGTGCATTTTAATAAATTATTGGCTGATTCTTGAACTACTCCAGATACTTTTTTCGTCTATTATTAAAACTTTACTAGCAGGAATACAAACCTGAGAATAAAAATAGTTGTTTTGCTGTAATATAAATAACAAAGGAGAATGCATTAAGAATAATGCATGCAGTTCTGCTGTTTTTGCTTGAAATAGATAACTGCTTGCATCAGTGAAAATCATACAAGCTATGTGCGGTATTATAAGGAAGTATTCTTTTGCTACATCTGTATCTGATGACTTGTAGAAACTTATTACCATATATAACTTATTGTTAGCTTCTTCTCTTGATCTGCTCGCCCCAGTTCAGCTCTGACAGGTTAATCTGACTCCTCGAGAACCTTGGTTAAATCCTTCACTTGTAGCACTAACAAAGGCTGGTCATAGACTGAAGTGTAGGTGGCATTGAACAGGTGCTCTAGAGAATAAACTTGTCCTCGATAACCACTTGGCTATTGCCACTCTTAAGTTAGAAATGCTACATCACTTTATTTTTCTAAACAGATTTCACAGGCTGCAAACCACCTCTTTTCAAAATGGTGGATCGTTTTTCACATCCTGATTGTTTGAATACCAGGCTTTCTTTTTCTGCATGAAGAACGTGAACTGGCTGCCCAATATTTCTTTACTAAAATTCTTTATTTGATATTCTAGGCTTCATCTTCAGTTTCATCCTTGTTTCATTTTGGTCAATGGGATAATTTTCTTTCTTGCAGTTCAGAAAAGTTTTCCATTCCTGACACTGATGACTTGAACAATATGATCTCCAACATACGTAGTACTACCTGCCCTCTAGACCCATGTCCATCTCAGTCTGTGCTGGCATCCCTTGAGGTCACTGGTCCATTATTTATCGAGATCATCACCCCCACTCTTACCCTTGGTGTGGTTCCCGCATGTTTGAGAGAAGCATTGGTGACCCCATTCCTGGTTTCAAAGCAAGACACAGTACTGAGATGGCTCTTGCTAGAGTCTTTAATGATCTCCTAGTTGCAATAGCCAGTGCAACTATTCAGGTCTGGTCTTTATGGATTTCTCATTGGCTTTTGTGGTATCTTATATTCTGTTAGACAAGTTAGAACATTACTGTGGGCTTTCTGATGCTGTCCTGAACTGCTTCACTACTTACCTGACAGGTCACCCTGTGTCTGGTGGGAATTCTTCTTCCACCTACCCTGTGGATTGTGGGGTTTCTCAGGGCTCTATTCTTGGTCCACTATTATTTATCATCTATCCATTGTTGCTTGGTGATGTTTTATGTTCAAGAGGTCTACAATACCACTAATATGCTTATGACACACAGCTTTAACTCTTATTTTCTCAGGACTCAGTATCATGCCTTAATTCTTTTTCTTATGACCCAGAACTTCCATGAGTGGATTGTCAGTAACAGGTTGAAACTAAATACTTTTAAAACTGTAGCAATCTGTACTCATGCTACCTTGGGGAACTTGAGGAATTCTTCTCTTCCAGTTTTTGATGCCTGACTTTCACTATCATGGCAATAAATTGAATATTGTGTCCAAGGTCTGTGATCTTGTTGTAGTCCTTGATGAAAGGCTGATGCTTATCATCCTGTTTTCATCTTCAGAACAAATCCTCAATCAAGCACCTCATTCCTTCCAGTGACCTTCTTACTGTGGTACATGCTTTTTTATCCCTCACATTTGGACTATTTTAACTCATTACTTGTTGGTCTTCCTGACTCAGAGCTTGAAAGTTTAAAATGTGTCCAAACTTCTGCTTCCCACTTATTATCTGGTGTTCCAAGATATCACCATATTATACTTGTTCTGTATACCTTGCATTAGCTCCCTGTCAGACATTGCATTATGTATAAGATTCTTCTGCTGGTGTATCTGTCTCTTTATGACCATGGTCCACCATACTTGAAAGAGCCCTTACATATTTATGTTCCTTTCCATTCAGTTCACAAGACCTTCTCAGTATTCCATATTTTATTATAGAGAACTGATTCTTCAGGATTTCACTGTTTTAGTTACCAAGGTTACTAAGGTCCTGCTCTATGCAATCATCTTCCAGCCTGGATTTGGGAGTTGCCTACAGTCGCAGACTTCAAAAACTGCTTTTAAAATGTATTTGTTTGATGTTGCATTTTCATAATTAAGTTCACTTATTGTTGTTCATTTATTGTTAGTTGGTGTTATAAATTATTACAAACATTGTATTATGCACTCTGTAGATTATGGGACAAGGGCATGACAGAAACATTTAAACATCAAAGGTGATAAAATCAGAATAACTTATACACTTCACTTAAGAAAGGCACATGACGCTTCAACATAGTTGGAAGGTATGACTTAAGAAAGATATTAGGAAACATATTCTCATTGAAAATTTAAGAATGCCATAGCTGAGTGGGCTGTTGGAGGCTTCATTGTGTCCTTTTTAAAGAAACAGGGTACTTGACCAAAGAGTTTTGGGGCTACAGAGAAACATGAAAGTGAATGCAAATATTATTAAAGGAGTTTGCATAAGGAGCAAAACCAATAATATTCAGTGTCCTTAAGAGTGCCAGGTTAACAAATAAATACGTGTTCATGAATACATTGTTCAGTTCCATACAAGCTTTTGATAAACACATGAAGATGATTTAAGAACTTGCTCTAAAATCATATCCTTGTGTCACATATGCATCTGTTGAACTAAGAAGGTCCCAGGACTGAGTCCAACGTAACTTCACATTTTTCCTTCTAAACTACATTATGTTTCCACATCATGCTGCCATCTGTGGCCTCATGTTTAGCTGGTATATAGCAACACTGGGACTTGTTGCCTGGGTTAGGGAACTGTTGCAAAATTCTGTTTAAAGATTTTCTGAACTGTTATAAGTGCAGAAGGAAGAAATAAAATGCATGGTAATCATACCTCTCAACCTTTTATGTAAGAATTCTAGACAAAGCCAAAATAAAAGCAGGACAAAGGCCCAAATGAAGTAGATAAAATAACAGTTTTTGCATTAGCGTGTGTTTTCAGAAGGATAAGCATTAATATGTTTTCAGAAGAATATGAAGTCTGAAAATCAAATGTATGTCATTATTTAGTGACTTCAGACCTCAATGACTTTCTCTTTTTAGAAAACCACAAATGATGTGAGGAACTGACCAAAAATATGACACAAAGATCTGGCCATCCTGTGAAATTCCAGGCAGTTGAGGGGCATAAAGATGAGCATTACATGATGATGACGTTCTAAGGCAACAAACCTAATTTGATGAAATGTTTTCATCCTGCACTCAGTTTTCTAGATATTTATGCAGAACTGACATTTCGTGTGATGTTACAAAACTGTGTACTTGGGAAGTGGAGAGCAGGCGTTTCTCTGAATTAAGATGCATAACTGCTTAGGTTGAAATGTTAAAGTGTTATACTTTTTGGTTTGCTCACTAGCATATTTTCAGCTACTTTTGTGGCTTTGTACTTTGTGATATACTATTTTATTTTATAATTAGGGTGTTTGTAGTCATCAAAAACATAAGCAAATCTACATACATTTCTACCATGTGAGAAGCAAGCTCCTAGAAACACGCAATGAAACTTTTTTTTTCATTTTATGGCAGTTTTTTTCATAAAACTACTAATCATCATATCAATTTCTACTCCTCAGTAGTGTGTGTGTGTGTGTGTGTGTGTGTGTGTGTGTGTGTGTGTGTGTGTGTGTGTGTGTGTGTGTGTTGGGGGATGTTTCTTTTTTTCCTGATCTTTTTATTTATTTAATATTATTTAGTATGAATACTATTATATTATCCGATCTTGTACAACAGTATGTGGCCTTTAACAAGTTTTCAGACTTGTTTACAGTTCATATTTCTTATATAGTAGTAATAGCTTTATCGTGAATTCTGAATCATTATGTTTGTATGTATCTACATATTGGGGTCTGTATCAGATTGCCGCAGTTTCAAAACTTCGAACATCATACGGCTGAGACCACATGATTGAATTTTTGAAATTTCAAAGGTTTTGAATGGAAAGCCATACAGCGTGGAACTGGAAATTTACCATTTTTCTCACTGTGGTACAATCTTAGAGTTGAATATTTAATTAGCAGGGGGTGCAGGGGGCTTGCCCCCCTGCAGAAACATAAACAAATAAAAACTTCTGTTTTTATTTTTTTTTTTTTTTTTAGTTTTGATGTTTCAAAACTTCAGTCCTACTGTCTCAGCCATATGATGTTTGAAGTCCTGAAACTTTGGTAATCTGATAGTGACCCATGTATAGATATGGGGGGATTCTATTCAGCAAATGATGTCCTCAGAAATGATGTCTTCCCAGTCC
The DNA here is from genome assembly GCF_019279795.1 of Protopterus annectens. Classification (NCBI taxonomy): domain Eukaryota; kingdom Metazoa; phylum Chordata; order Ceratodontiformes; family Protopteridae; genus Protopterus; species Protopterus annectens. Next base: position 209,264,716 of record NC_056750.1, on the reverse strand, counting down.
TAACTCCCTGTCAGATCACAACCCTCAAAATTGTTTTACATGTCTCTGCTGTAGTGTGAGATCACATTTGGCTGAGATCTACTGGGCATTTCTCTTTTCCTCATGATGGTGTGACCATGGAGTTAGCACATTTATGTAAGGAGTGCAGGGGAGAAGGCCCAGACATAAATGGTGCAGGGGGGGGGGTTATCCCTTGCAAAACATGTTTGAAAAAAGATTGTCCGGTTTGTGTAGGGTTGTTATGATTCCAAGACCCATAGGGAATCCATAGATTCATGTGCATTTATCTGTATTTACCAGGAAGTAAATATCATGTTGTTTATGTGTCCTTTGTCTGATTATAGTGCTTGCATTTCTGTATTATGTAATTACTGTTGCTTACAATGTCTGTACTCATGTTGATACTTAATATATGGAGCATTCACTAGGTTTTGTTGTTTATATGAACCTTGTTGTTTACTATGACTGTAATCATGTGGACATTTACCTTTTGGAACAGGTTTTGTGTTGTGCTGTTTCCGTTAATCGTGTTGTTTACTTTGGACAGGATTCACAGAAATAGTTTTGCACTCTCAGAAACTGCTGCAGCCAAATGTAACAGTCTCCATGATCAGAGGAGATGTGCTTCAGAGATATGTTAGGCGCAATGAGGAAAGCCCCCAATATTGGCTAATTCGCATGTATCTGAATCTCGTGGTATTACGGCTAGTGATAATCATCACTTTCCTGCACTACAAAATGCTGGTGGTCCATGCATCACTTTATCACAGGCTCCCCCCATTCATGCATTTCCACACACACATGCACACATTCAAACACAAACACAAGCACAAACACACACACACACACACACACACACACACACACACACACACACACACACACACACACCCATGCACGCACGCACACACGCACACACACGTACACATACACACACACGTGCACATGCACACACGCATGCACACACCCACACACGCGCAAACACACACACACACAGACACACACAGGCACTGTGCCATACCTCTTACTTGTCGCTGAGATTGCAGAACATCCCTGAAGTAGCCCCTCAATTTTTCCTGTTCTTCATAAATCACAGATCATTACAGTCAGTTGATAATAGCAAACATTATAGTTTCTTGCTTGTTACTGTTCAGAAAATGCATTAGGATGCATGACCTAATGGTTGACAAATTCCTGAGTAGGTGTAATGGGATAAAGCTCTGCTTTGTTAAAGAACTGCTTTCTGTATTGTTTTAGAGGAAGGTCACAAGCAAATTAGCCTTGTATAATCTTGTTCGTCAAAGCAGCACTTTCACGTAAGTTTCCATGTAGTACCGGTCGTACTACCATGTGGATAATGGAAGATTCCCTTTTCCCCACTGTAGTGCGACCTCGGAGTGAGAATATTAAAGTAGTGGGGCATGGGGGGGTGCAGGGGGGGGCTTGTCCCCCTGCATAAAAGTAGATTTATTGTTTTTTTTTTTTTAACGCACTTTAACAAAAGCGCTTTTTCGGTGAAAGCACTTTCGTTAAAGTGTGTTCTGTGATTGTCGATAGATCTATAACCAGAGGGTGGTTAACCTGCTGTTTTGGTCAGCTGGTATTTATAGGAGGAGAAGCAACAGTGGCATGTATACTTCTCTCCTTCCCATTCTGTTTATTGATTCAGGAAGGAAAGTCAGAAAAAGATATATTTAACTTCTTAGTACGTCTTGATTGTGATGGTTAGTAAGCACTAACTCTCTCTTCCTCTCTCTCGATATATATATATATATATATATATATATATATATATATATATATATGGGATACTTGCTTATAGCAGGAAAAATATTTTTGCTCAGTCTGTAACAAAATGCCTGTATATGCACTTGCATTATTTAACTCTACAATTCTTTAGTAAATATGGGAAGCATTCTTAATGTCTAAGCAGGGAATTTATTATTAATTTGTTTCTAAATCATTTCACAAGGGCTTAATGCTGGATATCAGCCTTTCATTTGTTACTGCATTAACTAAGCATTTAGACTATACAAATAAGAGAAGAATATTTAGGAGCCAAGCTTGTTAATGAAATAGTAGTGACTGACACGCATATGGTCCATAACTGGTGTGAGAGTCCCAGGTTTTCATAGAAGAGTGACCTGCTTGTGTTCCAAGGTTTTCTCCTATTCCAGTGATGTTACAACCTCAGAATTGTTATATATTAAGCAGAGAGCAAGGGGTTCAGCTCCTCCACATCTGGGGTGCAGGAGGCTTGCCCCATGCAGAAAATACTTTTTTCTTCTATATTTATGTTATGGAATGTTGCTCACATTCCCAAGGTCTTGCTCAGTTTAGATCGCTCCTTTGTGAGTTGCTCATAAATGAGTCAAAGTCTTGTCATGTACCTAAACAGATGTCTGCTTTCCATTAATTGTTAGCAAGAGCAAGTATTTAATCCTAGCACAAAACATATTTTGCCTAAGTTTACATGACACATTTGCAAAGAAAAGTGTTTAATAAAGCATTTCAACAAAACATAAAACATGCTTTTCCCAACCTTGCATCATGTAATACAGTTTAAATGATTGTATAATCAGTTATCAGCCTTGCTTAACTTGTTAGCCTGTTACTCTGAATGACATAGCACAAAACATTGTTTAAACCAAACGTACATCAATTCACACAGTAAAACCTAAAGATGGCACTAGGAGCCCAGCCAAGATGGCTGCCTAACCCAAAGCTCTGGACAGTGCCTTATATTATATTGTGTGTGTGCGTGTGTAAAACGAGGCGCAGTTGGCTACTTTCAAAGCTACAAATAAGGAGGCAATTTGTTTGAAAATGTAATCACTGTAGGCCAAGATGCCATATCCTTGAAACAAACAAGGGAACAGCACAAACATAACTGAACAGGCTACAAGGGAAGTTGAGAGATATGGGGAAGATAAAGTAACAGTTAAAGCTGAGCTACAGGAGCAGATTCACAGAATACAGGAGCTAACAGACATAATAAAAAGACATGCCGAAAGATGGATTACATGGAAAATTGCTCAAGAAAGAGTAATATCAGGATAATTGGAATACAAGAGAAGGTCAACATCAGTGAACTGTAGCAATTTTGTAATACAACTATTACATGAGAGATCTGTGATACCAGAAATTCAAGAAATCCTAATAGAAAGGATGCACAGAATGGGGCAGCAGCAGAAAGCAGACAAGGCATATTTTGACACAATTCCATTCCTTTACTGTGAAAAATGAAAAAATAAGGCAAGCAAAAGACTTAAAGTTATCCCATTTGCAAGGATGCTCATAAATCCAGTTGATGATTACTCTGAAACTCTATAAGAGAAGGAAATCTATGCTGAAGGTATTAAATAAACTAAGAATGAATGGAGCAGCTTCATGGTTGAGATGCACTGCAATTCTGGAAATACAGCAGATGGAAGTGGTTCAGGCTGAAGAACATAGCAACATGGGGAATATTCAAGTGTTTAAACAAAGGTATCGCAGACAGCAAAACAACCCACGCAGTAAAAATCTGAATCATCTGCCAAGCATGGATAGGCAAAGCAACCTTAGATGTAGTAGACAAGATGCAGGGACACTGGGAAAAGTGTAATCTCAGATACTGAAACCTTTGTGTGGAGGAGTACAAGACCAGGAAGTACAGAGGGGTCACATGCCAATAAAAGTGATGTGAAGGAAATAAATCACAAAGATAACCGCAAAGACATGAGAAAGTGACAAGATGATAGAAGGGAAACAGGTGGAATAGATATATGAAAGAGAAAGAAGAACAAGAAACCTCTCTCAAGGGAGATTTAGGCACAAAAACAGAAATATGCAGAAAGAGAGACAGACAAAGGAGAGCTCTAAGGAGATGAGAGGGTGGTGCATCAAATGGCACAGGCAACTATGAAGTGAACTACTGGACAAATAAGGGAATAAACAAACCTGATAAAAACATCTATGATGGAAAGCAGAGTCAAAGAAATGGAAGACAAGACTAAAGGACTGAAAGTGACCACAGTAAGAGAGAAAATGAAAGAAAAAAAAAGAAACAAACAAACAAAGAAGCAATATATAAGTGGAAGACATGGACACTGAAAAGCAGGTGACTGTGGACAGTTCAGGAAGGATGTATTCAATGAAACAGATCTCTGCCTTACAAAACATGCCCCAGGGAGCACATCAAAACTTTACGAACAATGAGATGAACTGAATCAATTCCTGCGACAATGATGGGTAATGTAGTCAAAGAGGACAAGGGGGAAAAGCTTCAAGGTTAGCAATATATTTTTCATAACTACTTACTCATGTACAATAAACTGCAGTAAATATAAGTAATAACTGCTGATGCAACAACTGGAAGGCATGAAAAATAATGTATGGGGAGAAACAAGAGAAAAGTAAACAATAACAGAGCAACACGTGAAATAAAGGAACTGTAGTATATAAGCAGCACTGTAAACAGTTGTAAAACTAAAAAAAAATAACGGTGGACTATCGGACAAATGAAACTGGTGCAGCAGAATGTTGAGCAACAGAGGGAGGGGAGACTAATAAATGGTTTGATGTACCATAAAAAGATTGTGATATCAATACTGGAATGACATGTAATGTGCTAGTGTCAGAGACACCAGAAGGGAACAAATGAAAGTCTTAGAAGTCCCATGTCCAAGGCATATCCATGCAAATGCAAGAGCCAAAGGGGCGGGTTCCAGAGACCAGGGGTGGGAAGGACGGATCTGAGCATAAGCAGCTGCCAAAGAACACAATGTTCTTCATGAGGGTAGGCCTAGAGAAAGGGTTATGTCGGATGGCAACAAATGAGAAAGCAGGGAAAGGTGGGTTAGAACAAGGAAAATAAAGTTAATTACGTGGAGCATTGGGGTTCATCAAATCCTTTCAGAAGAAGGAAAATACAGGGAAACTTACAGATGGTTGTGGGAAATATAGTTCTACTACAAGAAATAAAACTGAAAATCATAGAAAATCAGAAATGGGGAAAAGCTACTGTCTTATGAATACTCAAAGTGAGAAATGGACAGGACGGCAGGGGAGGAAAGAGGAGAGTATAAATTATATTTCATAGAGGGCTAAAAAATGAGATAGGCAGACGGATCATCTGGCAGGGAAAGGTTGAAGTCATATGTTGGACAATAAGAATCATATAAGCACCAAAGAGAGGAAGAAGGATGCAACAAGAACATTTTTGCAGACTGAGCACAGACAAGAGTAGACTACAATGTCATCAAAAAATCAGAAAAAGACAGGCTGTATGGAAGAAGGAAATATAAAAAATATGAGAAAAGAGCTAGCTGAAGGAATGAAAGAGGGGGTTGGCTGGATGTTTGGAGGGAAAGGTGTCCAAATAAGACAGAATACACCTTCACAAGAAGCCTTTTGATACAGGCAAGAAAGCTAGACAAGTTCTTATAGAAGGAAAACATAATGGAAATAATGGAAGAGATCCAAATACAGGAGAGACTCATATCAAATCAAGCTGCAGTGAGACTTAAGGTAAGGGTGCAGGAACAGAAAACAATGAGAAAGGGGTGGAGGTGGGCTAACTATAAATAGAAGGACACAGAGGACAAGGAAACATTGCAAGGACTACTAAAGGAGTCAATATAGGACAATATGAAAGCCAGGGACAGAATGGAAGAATACTGGTGGGTGGGATTAAGATCACTGTCAGGGGAAATCTGATGAGTGCAGTCAGAAAGAAGAAAGGGAAATTCGGGAGCTGGAGAGAGAGAGCTAGCAGTAGTACAGAATAAAGCTGGAAGAAATAAAACTAGAAGGGAAATGCTACAAATCAGCGAACACATAAAAATATGGAATCAGGTAATAAAATTGTTACAGAAGAAGATATTCAACAGTGGTACTGGAGGGACTACTGGTGGACACTGGGGAAGGCTCAAGGGAAACAACTAGACAAGAACTACAAGTAGACACAGGCAGAGAAAGTGATACAGAGGATAAGGGAAGGAGATGGAGACTATTTAGAAGAAGATAAGCTTATCACAGAATGAGTCAAGGAATGCTACAGGGAGATTTATAAACAGGAAGGGGTGAAAGTCTCAGAAGGAACTGGGAAAAAGAGTATAGATAAATAAATACATACTGGAAGACGAACAAAGAGACAAGCTGAATGCAAAGCTGAGAATGAATGAGATAAAGACAGCCATATACAAGGTGAATGAGATGAAATCTGGAAGGCCAGATGGATTCCCCATGAGGTCTATGAATGGAGAGAGGAGGAAATGGGGAAGGTCCTAGAGAAGGGATACAAGACAATATAGGGCTCGAGCAAAATATGTAAATGTTTGAGGATGACCAGGATAAACATGATAAATAAAGGAGAAGGAGAAAGGTAGGAGGTGAGAAATCATAGGCCTGTCTCTTTTTTACTGTAAATATCAATATGTTTGGCAAAGATGTTGACAAGAAGACTGGATGAAGTAGTTCCAAAAATAATACAAGCAGGGAAAATGGTTTTGTAAATGGAAGAAAGGCAAAAAAAAATCTGGTGGGACCTGCTGGCATTTATGCACAGGGAAGAAAACAAGCAGGAAGCATAAGGTGAGATTGTTCCATTTGACCTGCAGAAGATCTTTGATACAGTGAGGTAGGATTTCCTATGAAAGACACTGTAACAAAAACAGGCAGAGGAAAAGTTCATAGAGTGAATACAGGCCATATACCAAGACCCAAACATTGAAATAGTCATAAATGGAAGAGTATCTGAGGAGACAAGGATAGAGAGGTGTCCGCTATCCCCAGGTCTGTTCACACTTAAGAGGGAAGAGCTGGCAGTGGAAGTCACCCTCAATTTAGCAATGCTTGAAAAAAGGAGGGGATAACAGCTTAGTTTATGATATGGATAGACAACTGTATGTTAATGTCAGATGATGTGACTGCACCAATGGGAACTATAAGAGAGGCATTTGAGAAGTTTAAGGAAGTAGTGGGCAATAACAAAAAGACAGTGATAATATGATTAGGACTACAAAAGGGGAAGTGGGGCATAGAAGAGATAAAAGGTGTGGAGTTCCCCAAGTACCTAGAGCTCTATATTGGAATTATGGTGAGGGAGACAACAGAGAAAAAAATAATGAAAGCTGTAAAGAAGATAAGAGATACTGTCCAAAGATGTTGGAAAGAAGACTTGTAGAATGCTAGGGAGAATTAATGCAGCAAGGATTATGATACTACCCATAATCCTCCACAGAATACTAATATACCCTAGGGGTAAAAGGCTACAACAAATGCAAGAAGACATAGAGAACTGGGTCAATAAAGACAAGAAAAAATAAGAAGCAGGGCAAAAATGATAATGAGTATGAAAAGGGGAGTTGGGGTTCATATATATTTGAACATATGCATTGACATGTAACATCATTCACTGGATAGATGAGAAGGAAGTTAAGCTAAAGAGAATATGGGAGAGGAAGACATGGATAAGCTTACTAAAGATGTGAAGGAAGCAGCACCAAAAGGACTGGGGCACATGAAATGAGGTGAAGGTAACCCCAAAAAACTATGGGGAACAGATTGCTAGAAGGCAAATATATAGAAAAAAAATGAAGAAATCTTAAGAAATGGAATAGTTTAAGAAAACGTTTAGGTATGCAGACAACTTGGACCAAAGCTCCAAAGACAGTGGTGTTTCCATATTAATAAAGGATGTGCACACCTCCAGACTGGTAGCCCAACATAATGCATCTGAGATACTTCAGGTGCAGCTAACATTGGGTAAGACAGCGATTCAGGTTGTAGCCTGCTATAGGTCCCCAACCATGTCCCAAGACTCACACTCCATGTCCCGAAGCACACTGGAGAAATTTGGGTCCAACCTAACACTCTCATACTGGGTGACTTTAACTACCCCTCCATTAACTGTGAAAACTACTCAGGTACCAATACACTTGCCCAGCATTTCCTGGAATTCATTAATTCCAATACCCTGGACCAGCTCGTTCTTACCCCCACTAGAGGTAGCAACATCCTTGACCTGGTCATTACTAACATGAGCAATTGTTGCCCTACACCAGTGCTCAACTCCTCCCTGGTTAGATCCGACCACCAACTAATCACCTTGGAAATCCAAATCCCTCCCACCCAACCCCACCCCCACAAAGGTCACCACCATGAAAAACTTCTCCAAAGCTAACTTTGGGCTCCTAAAAACAGAGGTGGCTAACTTCACGGTACTCATGCAAATGGAGAATAGTTGCATGACCACAGAATCATACACCAATGCACTGGACGAACACGTACACAAATGCATGGATCTTGCCATACCGAATAAAACCAAGATGCACTCCTCCAAAAAGGAAGCCAATCTGGCGATCCCCTGCCATAAACAAACTCTACAACAGAAGGAGGAAACTGATGTGGAATAAGGTGAAGTCCCAAGACTGGAAAAACTCCCTTATCAGCCTCAACAAAAAGTTGAGATCCCTCATCAAATCCTCTAAAGCTAGCTATGAAAACAGAATTGCAGCAGATAGTAAAGACAACCACAAGGCCTTCTATAGTTATGTAAATAATCTCCATGGCAATACCCAGATTTGCTCTGAGCTACTGCACAATGGTATCTCCTATACCGAGCCAAAAGATATGGCCAATATACTGGCCGACAGATTCATTGCCAACTTTACCCCTCTCCCCCAAGAACCAATCACAATACCAGTAGATTGTCAGGCACCAAGTATTACTGCTGCACAGGTTAAAACTGTACAAGGCCAAGAATACAGCTTCTATGGGACCTGACAATATCCCTGGCTGTGTTCTACATGAACTACAGAGTGAACTGGCACCTCACCTGTGTGCCCTGTTCAATCACAGCCTCACATCAGGCTTTGTCCCTACTGAATGGCTCACTGCTACAGTCATCCCTCTCCACAAAGGATGAGTAACTACAGACCCTGGGAACTATTGCCCCATTAGCCTGATGAGTCTGATATGCAAAGCTATGGAATGCATCATCATGGACCTAATAAACAAGGATATAGGGAATCTCCAAACTCTGGATCCCACAAAGTTTGGTTTTGTGAAGGGTAGATCATGCCTGCTCAACTTGGTTGACTTCTCTGAGTCACTAGAGCTGTGGATGAAGGCAAGGTGGTTCATGCAGCCTACCTTGAGCTGGCCAAGGCCTTTGATACCATTCCCATCTCAGAAATCATAGAAAAACTCACTAAGCTAGGCATCTACCCCATATCATTAGGTGGTTTGTAAATTGGATCACAGATAGAACCCACAGTGTGAAAGTAGCTGACTCCAAGTCAGACTGCTGACCAGTCACAAGTGGAATCCCAGAGGGTTCGGTCCTGGGTCCTCTCCTGTTTGGTATCAACTTCTCTGAAGTCCAGGCAACACAAAGGGACTCTGGCTGACAATGTTCATAGACGATTGCAAGTTGGGAGCTATTATTAACTCCCCAAGTGATGATGACATCCTACAGAAAGGCCTCACTAAGACCAATGACTGGTGTCAGAACCATGGCCTTAAACTCAATGCTAAAAGATGTGTCATCATCCCCTTTGGGAAAAACCCAGTTCCCATGAATTATCACATCGATGGTAGTCCACTGAGTACAGAAGGCATTATAAAAGATCTGGGAACACAGGTTGACAGCAACCTCTTTTGACCACCACATTACCACTGTGGTCAGAAAGTCCTTCTATGTGGCACATTTCATTACTAAGGGTATTGCATCCAGGAAGAAAGAGGTCATTGTCTCCCTCTACTCTTCCCTTATTAGGCCAGTCATCAAGTACAATGCCCCATTTGGCATGCACCTCACTAGACACCTGCAACAACTAGAGAGGCCGCAAAAGTACCTCACAAAGAGCATCCTAGGCCTTAAACTCTTGTGCTATATGGACAGACTCAAAAAGCTCCAACTATTCTCTGTCTCATATCACCTACTTAGAGGCAATCTCTGCTTGACTTACAAAGCCATGTCTGACTCAGCTCTGTTAGAATTGCTACATCTAAAGAAATCCCGGTCTCTCCACACCACACGCTCCAGAGACCTCAACCACGTTACCACAAGCAACAGAACATGCTGCAGGGACAAGTGCATAACCCAGAGACTGCCCATGCTATGGAATAGACTTCCCATACATGTCAAGCAGAGCACCTCACTGGCCCTCTTCAAGAGAAATCTTGATGAGTGGATAGAAAGAGAAAATTCACCCCGGGGATCACTCCAGTTGCTCTACTCGACAGAGGCACTGGGAACTAAGGTCGGGTGGCATGATGCCAGGGTAATCCTATGGACTAGGCTTGTAAAAGCTCCAGGGCCATTAGCCTAGTACACACCTATGAAAAGGATGGCAGGGAAAGATTTAGAACAATGGAAGAGTTAATGCAGAAATAGATGCCCAGTGGCCCTGGGGAAAGACTACAGAGAGGATATTAAGGGAAAGAACCAGGCAGGAAGGGAAGGCTAAAGGAGAGAGGTTGTCATCCTGGAGGAAATGAAAGAGGTTAGGGAAGCAAAGGACCAAATGGATCTGTAAAGCATTAAGGGAAAGAAGAAACAAGGCTGATGAAGAGGGAGTGAGGAAGGGAGGAAGGATGGAAGGGAGTTGTAGGATATTGGCAGAATATAATACAGTCAGTAAGGTGCATATAGAAAGCACACAGAGCAGGAGACTGAATCTTGAGAATGCGGCATAGGTGGTATCTGTCCCCCAAGTGATTGATGAAGGAAGGCAGAAAAGAAGATAAGAGATGCTGTAAGAGGCAGGAATTATGTTCCACAATACAGGTTAATAGTGTATCTTTTCTTTTCGAGGACCTATCTAAAGCCTTTGAGACTGTTACTCATAATAAACTGCGCCATCAGCCAGGCTACCTTGATCTGTGCTACTCTACTATCTCCTCTTTCCTCAGCTACCTGTAATACAGATCCCAAGATGCTAATGCCAATCTAGCATGTCTACCTTTTTTACCAGTCTCTGTTAGTGTTCCTCAGGGCTCCATACCAGGACCACTCCTGTTTAATATATTCATCAATAACTTACGTAATTCCTCAAAATATGACAAACTACTCCAGTACACCAATGATGCAGCACTTATCTGCACTGTCCAAATTCCCATTCTTCTCCAATAACTCACACAAAAGTCATTCTCCTCCATAGAAAACTGACTAATAAAATCAGACCCAACGTCAAACCCAAAAAAAGACAAAACTTTTCCTTTACACTCCTAAGTCCCATATCAAATGTTAAGTTAACTTTAGTCATCTCTGCAAATAACAGAAATATAGAGGTAGTCTCCACTTCTAAATTACTAGAGATTACAGTAGACGACACCATGACATTCAATCTCCATATCCAACAAGCAATTAAAAACCCACATCAAAAGTTAGGTCTGCTAATAGAGTCAAATAATATCTTAACAAAAGTAGTCAGATAAAATTAGTATCCACCTACCTGTTGCCTATACTTCTGTATGCTGCTCCTATTTTCACCAACCTCCTGTCCACCCTTACAACTAAATTAGATCAATGCTATGATAAAATATTCACATTTTCTTCCAACAAGCCATATTCCACATGTCATTGTATTGCCCTCAGGCAACTGATTAGCTTGACCTAGCTCAGCTCCTCAACTTTTCTCCCTGGACCTCTACTAAAAAATGGCATGTTTGCCCAGTCTGACTTTCCCAGCAATTAAATAGAATGAATTAATGAATTAATACATTAATAATACATTAATAAATACATGAACAAAGTATCAGAACAATATACTGCATTCCTTAGTACAAAACTGCACTAGATAACATTTGCATGGGAGCAAGAATGGAACAATATGTTCTATACAACAACAGAAACTTAATTACCTGTCGTGTAGCTGTAAGAAATTAAGTAAAGGTTAAAAAAAAAGATTTAAGATATTTCCTATTCAGTTAGGTATCACCTGCATATGAAATTCAATAAAGGATGTCCAAAACAGCTCAGACTAGGTCCTGGTACATATTAGTGGATAGCTTTATCAATCGTATCTGAAAATGGGAGAGTGAATACAGCTTCAGTGTTCATCTCAGAGACCAAAACAAGCGTTAGAAATGCTCCTAGGATGTTGGAAGCAGTTTGATAGGGCATTTTGTCCACTCAAAGCACTACAAAAGGAAAGGGAGGTTTCTTATGAGCCATACAGTGGTCTACTCTGCATAAGTAAAGGGGCTGAAAATCGATGATCTACTCTCCATAAGTAAAGGAGCTGAAAACCAGTGGTCTACTCTGCATAAGTAAAGGGGCTGAAAACCAGTGGTCTACTCTGCATAAGTAAAGGGGCTGAAAATCGGTGATCTACTCTCCATAAGTAAAGGAGCTGAAAACCAGTGGTCTACTCTGCATAAGTAAAGGGGCTGAAAACCAGTGGTCTACTCTGCATAAGTAAAGGGGCTGAAAAACAGTGATCTACTCTGCATAAGTAAACAGGCTGAAAACCGGTGGCCTACTCTGCATAAGTAAGCGCGCTGAAAACAAGCAAGCATTACTAAACTTTTGAGCAAAACAGAGAACCTACAAGAGAAATTAAAAGCATTGAAGAAAGAAGCCCAGTGGAGTAATTTCGTATAGTGGAGTCACTGAATGTTTAGAAGAAAATGATCCAGTCCATTTTATTCCTGCATAACTACAAATAATTCTGAACTTGCCTAAAACTAGTCTGATGGAGATCTAGCCTGTATTACACTGTCTTACTCTGGTGAACCTTTGATACTGCAGGTTATCCTTGAATTAGTGAATGTCAAAGAAGAAATTCTGCATCCAAAATTCAGCCGACATGATGGACACACAGCCAAAAAGGCTGCTTTTCTGTGAATGAGAAACAGAAGACTTTTCCACACAATGAAGGACAATAGGAAATGAGTTTCAGAATCCCTTGCAGTGCTTTCCAGAAAAAACTAGATCTGGGTATGGGTCTTGTGGCTTTTCCCGGTTAGGGGTCACCACAGCAGAACTCCGGTCCACTAATGATTGGCAGTAGATTTTTACGTACTGGCTTGCTGGGCCTAACGCACAACCAACGAAGGAACGCCCATTCACGCATGTCACTACACAGAAGATGCTCTAACTGAGAATCGAACGGGCAATGTCTAACTGTGAGGCAACAACGCTAACGCAGCACCACCACTGCAGTACTCGATCTGGGAATGGGTGTTAGAATCAAATTGCTTTGCTTCAAAATGAGCAATTTGCTTTCTTATTAATGTAATTGCTTGTTCATTTGCTTGCATGTTTGTTTACTTGCTAACCAGATAGGTGAGCTGGTCCAAAGGGCTATTAAGTTACACCAGTTATACAGATCTCAGTGAGTGTAACTTGTATTTGATATAAATAGAGACTGCGGTGGTAGTGCTGCGGTAGCGTTGTCGCCTCACAGTAAGACGCTGTCCGGTTCGACTCTCAGTTAGAGCGTCTTCTGCGTGGAGACATGCGTGAATGGGCGTACCTTCGTTGAAGGTTGTGCGTCAGGCCTGGCAACTCGGTACGTAAAAACCAACTGCCAATCATTAGCGGATCGGAGTTCCGCTGTGGCGACCCCTAACCGGGAAAAGCCGAAAGTCACAAGAGCAAGGAATAAGGATTAAAACAAATAGTTATGACAATGTAGTTACAAAGTTAGATGTAAGATAAATAACTATACAGACATAGTGACTGTAAGCAAAACAATAAAGTGTAGCAAAACACAGGAAAAACAAAATGAAGTTCAGAACTGCTTGTGAGCAGATTTGTACCTTATATTGAGGGGATCGTGCATGCATTGTGAGTATTACTTTTCTAGGTTGCTATCCAGCGTCTCTGAAGTACACTTGGACTTTTATACAGAAAAGAGGTGCTTTTTTAGTTTTGCTCAAAATGCAGTGAGTCATTGAGGTCAAGTTTCTATAAATAGTTAGTTACAGCAGGTAGGAGATAGTTTTGAGAATACCTTTTCACTAACAACTGGTGCAAGTTGTAGCCTTCCTTACCAGTCTGCTTGTGGATCTTCTCACAGTTGGCTCTTAGGGAAAATATTGAGGTTCTAACTGAGAACGTGTTAGCAAATGGGGGACATTATTCTGCATTTAATAAGTTCTAAGAGTGGCAAGCAATAGGTTGGTAATTAGAGGTACAGGTTACACTCTGTTTCTTTTTTTTTTTTTTTTGTAAAAGCAAGCAATGGATCTGTGATGAGCTAGGATGACAAACTGCATATTTTATTAATAGTAATTTGAAGAAGAATAATATCATGTGTTTGTAGAATTTCTATTTTGTGCAGAAATAGTTTTAATCTATGTTGTTACCTATCATACTAAGTTAAGTACAGTTTCTACTTGTTACTTTTTTAAGTGTATGGAGCTTTTCTCCCTGGGTCTCCTTTACTTTCCCGATAAACAAATGTAAAATAAAATAAAATAAATAAAATACATTCAGAGTTACTACCAACAATGAATACATTTTAGTAAGGACTTTTCTGGCTTCATAGGACTGTAGGTTGGTGATTTTGCAATTCATTTTAAATTGTTAGAGTACCTTATATACAATTATTTCTGCATAACCTCTGAAGAATATAGATGGATCTCAATATAGCCCAAGGTATTCATGATGGAGAACATGGCTAATTACATTATAGGTTCATAGGTAAGTACTAGGCAATCAGTCTGCTGACCATTGCAAACCTAGCCAAAAAACCCTGTTCTGATTGACATGTACCGGAAGTTTGTTCAAGAGCTGCGGGATATGTTGGGATATGACTCTATCACACCAATGTGCCTTATTTATCTGCTGATGAAGATTTGGTTCCTTTAACTGGGCGTATGAAGTACCATTAGTTTTGTGAAGGAATATGAGGTCAGAGTGGGATCATTCATGGCTTGAAAGACTAGACACAGAGCTCCACAGAGGAGTCTGTAAGAGGCTAAATGCAAAGAAAGAGCAGACAGTTTCTCCTGATAACTAAGATTTTGTTTTGTAAATCATCTAAGTGTCTTTGTGCCATCAGTAAGGCTGTAACAGAAGATTTATTTCAGGCTGGTCGCAAGTTTATTATATGATATCCAATTCAGAACACTGAAGTCAGACTGTAGCTTGCATTGTAATTCATCATACATCAGCAATATTTTGGTAAATTTGGGTTAAGCTTGGCTAGGCATAAAATGGCTATTAGGATAGCCTAGTAACCCCCCATGAACCTATCAACAGTAAGTTTCTTTCCTCCCTTTTTCTTAAGCAGACATATAGTAGTTTATTTTAGAAAGTGGTGTCAGAGCCATGACCTTAAGCTCAATGCCAAAAAATGTGTCATCATCCCCTTTGGGAAAAACCTGGTTCCCATGAATTACCATGAATTACCACAGCAATGGTAGTCCACTGAACACAGAAGGCGTTATGAGAAATCTGGGAACACAGGTTGACAGCAACCTCTCTTTTGACTACCAAGTGCCACTGTGGTCAGAAAGTCCTTCTATATGGTGCATCTCATTACTAAGAGTTTTGCATCCATGAAGAAAGAGGTCATTGTCTCTACTCTTCCCTCATTAGGCCAATCATCGAGTACAATGCCCCATTTGGCGTGTACCTCACTAGACACCTGCAACAACTGGAGAGGCCGCAAAAGTACCTCACAAAGAGGATCCTAGAATTTAAATACTTGTCCTATATGGACAGACTCAAAAAACTCCAACTATTCTCTGTCTCATATCGCCTACTTAGAGGCGACTTCTGTTTGATTTACAAAGCCATCTCTGACCAAGCTCTGTTAGAAATGCTACATCTAAAGAAATCCCAATGCCTCCGCACTACACACTCCAGAGATCTCAACCTCATTACCACAATCAACAGAACATGCTGGAGGGACAAGTTCATAACCCAGAGATTGCCCATGCTATGGAATATACTTCCCATACATGTCAAACAGAGGACCTCACTGGCCCTCTTCAAGAGAAATCTTGATGAGTGGAAGGGAAATAGAAAATTCATCCCAGGGATCACTCCAGTGGCTCTACTCGACAGAGGCACTGGGAACTAAGGTTGGGTGGCACAATGCCAGGGTAATCCTATGGGCTGGGCTTGTAAAGGCTCCAGGGCCATTAGCCTATAACACACCTATGAACCTATGAACATTACCAGTGAGAATTACCACCAAACAATGAAACACTGGTAAAATACACAAGTTTTATTGAACAGTTTTGTTCACTGGGAACTCATAGGTGATGTTGTCAATAACATCTTGCATAAACAATCATATAAAAACATATCAATTTTTGGTATGAAATGTTCATCTCATTTCTAGATACATTGGAATATATATTCCCCTGTACAACAAATTAAGCATTCTACTACTACAGTCCACCCTGCCCATGATAACCATCCGTCCTCCCTTGTTTGGTTTCATGATACGGATATCTAGATTCTATGTTAAACTATGGAAGGTATGTTTTTCATCCTTAGTTGTATTAAAGTACTGCCTCTTAGTATTTTGTTTAGCTAACTTCTCAAGCACAAGCTCCAGAAAACATTCAAAATTTTGCAACACAAGGTGCAGGGGTGGATTACCAATACTCTTGTTTCTTATTGCATAATCATTAAGTCCACCACCCTGTTTAAAAATCACTTCAAAGTTCAATTTTCTTAGAAACAATTTAATACCAATCATCGTTATGCTTAGATTTAATTTCCTGGTAGGTACAGAAGTCAATCCCTTTTTAAAAATTTAAAAATGTGTTTTGTCCAAAGTAATATAGTTGTAGTTGTACACCTGAAAGTTATCATGTTCACAAATTAGACCCTCCAGTCTCAATGCCTCCTCCTCTCCTTGATCCTCCTCATATAAGAAAAGTGGGAGTGTTATTGATACTGAGGGTAAAATTGCATGCCTATATGCTGTTGTTCCCTCTGTTGTATCCAACTGACCTGGCGAAGGGGGAGGGGACTCGAAAGGGTTGTGAATGTCCACATTAAAATTATCATCATTCATATTATCAGTATTGAAATCATCTGAAACATAATTATCTGAACCAAAATTGTCATGGTTATTGTAGGGATGGTGAGATACTACTTCTGAAGACTTTCTTGCAGGAGTTTACAGATTTCCTTGCTTATCATTGTTAGCTCACACAAATTGAATGGCGATAGTTGAAGTCAGCATGTAACCAGATGATGATTTTCTAACTCTTGCAATTAATTTTACAGTCATTAAGAAAAACATTAGATTTTTTCAGGTTGTTACATCTATCATCCATAGGTAAAACCACTTTTTGTATTTGGTGCAGCTCAGAGTAGTTGACTTTGTCCTAAGTGGTGGGACCTATCTACTAGTCTGATCATTATTTTGTCTGGTTCACCCTCAGACTGCCCTGTCTATTTCCCTCTGATGTTGACCCGATTGAGAGCAATGAACAAATTAGTATAGCCTCCCAAAAAGCACAGCTTCAGGTGATAGGAAACACACTCACAGTAAACCCCTGCAGACATTGGGAGAGCATGCAAACTCCAGGCAGCATCTAGAGATCATGACTGAATCCTGCTGCTGTGTGACAGAGCTCTTACTATTAAGCCACTGTATTGTTATCACCTGTCCTTGGGCAGGAGTATAGATTATCCAGAGCTGCTGGGCAGTGTGAGGTATTGCCAGCTATTCCATGGAAGTAGGGCTGTGGGTATGTAAAATATGCCATAGCTAACTGGAGTTTTGTAAAGAATTATGTCATTTCTATATCAAACTGATTTGTATTAGGTGACTGTGGTAAAAATGTATTTGTATAGCTGCTTGTGTTAGAAACATACCAACAGTAGGTCCTGCTAGACAAAAAGGAAATACACCTGTATGTCAGGCTGTATTGTAACTGAATATATTATCACAGAGGATACAGGAAGAGAAGAGGTTAATCTCAGTCCAGCTAACCTTGAAAAAATAGTCTGAAATTAAATTACCTGGTTTAGGCCATAAAGATTGTATCTTGCAATTCTGATTGCAGACAGAGACAAAATGTTTGTGACAACTAGGACTAGGAATCCTACTATATTGTTCTTAGGGGTGAATTAATTGCTACACTGGAAAGGTGGAAGTTTTAAAAATGGTTCTATAGCTTCTAGAGGCTATAACACATCTCAGCAAAGCTCTATGTGTGTGTATTATAGCCCATATGTGCCAGATTCTGGTTCAGTTTCTAGTAAAGGGGGTAGTGGGGAACCAGAGTCAGATGACCAGATGTGATATCATTCTATAGGCTATAGCCAGCACTGAAGTGATATTTAGATATTAGTGAGAGATGTCACTTAGCTCTCAGTAGTCTGTTTTTGAAAATTGACAAAAAAGGATCACTCACCCACTTTATCTTGTCTTGCTTTAGTAAGTAACCATGGAATAGTAATTCTTTAGATCAGTAAAGAAAATATAGTGAGATTAGTCAAATACTGTTTTTTTTTTTGTAACTGTGTGAATCTATCCAGTTGTGTTATTTTTAATATTTTCTGTGATTGAAACTCTGATGTTTATTTTAAATAGATATTTAGTATTTCAGTGTTCCTTTACTATTTATTACTAAATATATTTAAACTTTTAATTGTAGCTTGTCTTTTAGATAATATTTTAACCTTTGATAATACTTATATTAATTTTGTGACACCATAACTGCTCCTGATAACCTTGCAGCATTAGTCAAACACTACAATTTGTAGTAATATTAATTGTACTAAATATAATTGGGTACCCTTGTAAGAGTGTTAGAGTAGCTGGCTTTGAATTATTCTGGTGGCAGCTTTTCCCAGGTGTGTGTGTGTGTGTGTGTGTGTGTGTGTGTGTGTGTGTGTGTGTGTGTGTGTGTGTGTGTGTGTGTGTGTGTGTGTGTGTGTGTGTGTGTGTGTGTGTGTGTGTGTGTGTGTGTGTGTGTGTGTTTGTGTGTGTATGTGTGTGTGTGTGTGTGTGTGAAAATCAAATCTTAAATAATGCGTATGTCAGCTACTTGGAGCAGGGACACAGAGCACTGGTTTCACAGAGAGGGTGGTTGAGGACTTGCCTTGGAACACTCATCTGAGGACTCAGCTCTACAGCTGTGGTCAGTGTGGGGTCTTATTTGTGGCCTGGTGAGAGAGAGGGAAACCCAGCTCCAGGATGGGAGTGTTTTCCCTGTGTACTCTTAAGGGAAACTGTACTTGGCACAGAGAGCTGCAGCTGGAAATACTGTGTTTATCTATTTTTGTTCCAAGTGAACGTCCCTTACCAGTGTCCATGGTGAGGATTGAGGTTCCTTGATTACTGGCCCAGAGGAGGGACATCACAGCCAGTAACTTTAGCAGCTCAGTGATAGTAGTTCTTTGGTCATTATACCTCAGAGGTTGTACATCTTGCTGCTGTTGTTGCAAGGAAGCCATGCTATGGCTTTGAGTTCTACTTTATATGCAGGACTGGGTGAAGGATGAAGTGCTAGTGGAGATGCATTTATCTTCTAGTGGGAAAACTGATAATGATTCTCATTACTGCAAGAATCAGCTGGATATCTCCCATAAGGAAGCATGTTACCTAGTCATGAAGACCTCCATTGTTTAGAACTGACTAGCTTTGTACTTGCAGGTGATTGATAGGCTGTATGTTGTGATATGTCTGATCGTATGGAAGGCTTTTACTTCACATGATTGGGAACTAGTTGTTGGATTATTCACTAGAAAAGAGTAACTTAACAGTACAATTGTCTTGCAATTGCCTATAACACAAATTTTCCAGACTAGATGTGAGCTGAGTTTGATGACCTTAACTTTGCATAACTCATGCATATACTTCCAAACCTGTGGGCAAGACTTGGCCTCCACTAGGCTGCTAATATCTTGCCTAGACTTCATGTGCCCTTTTGTTTTTGCAGTTTTCCTGTCTTCTCTGATAAAAGGTGTATTTCTATCTATTCTAAATGAAACTTTAATTACAACAATCCTAAAAAATTCCGCATTTCTTTTTAGTATTCAGTAAACTTACCACCTTATTTCTAATGTTCAGTTCTCTAGTAAGCTTACCATAGAAGTGCTGTGTAAAGAGTTGATAACATTTGTGTATCAAATGCACTCTAATTCCATTTCAGTCATGGCTTTGAGCTCATCATAGCAGAAAGATAGCCGTCACTTGAGCAGGTAATGAATTTTTGGTTACACAGATCAAAACGTTTTTCTATAATGATCCACCTTGATCTGTCTGTTGTATCAGACATGGTTGATCCTTTTGAAGAACTTGAGCTTCTGAGCTGTCTAGGATTAATTTTTTCTCTGCCTTCCCCCCTCACTTGTGGTGTCTGACAGAGTTCCAGCTTGGATTGATTTCTTTTTATAATATATAAATATTTTTACTTGGTGACTTAGTTCACTGATGAGGTTTAAGTTTTCATAGTTATGCTGACTACACACAGTGGTACATTTCCTTTCCCCAGGAGTATGCAGATTACTCAGACCCATTAAAATACTGTCTGCAGAATATATGTTGTTGAATGTCT
Source organism: Protopterus annectens (assembly GCF_019279795.1). NCBI lineage: Eukaryota > Metazoa > Chordata > Ceratodontiformes > Protopteridae > Protopterus > Protopterus annectens. Next base: position 209,244,241 of record NC_056750.1, on the reverse strand, counting down.
CTTAACACTCTTAAGTTCAGCACATCCAAGATTATTATCATGGCTTTTTGTGCTACTTTAAAAACTTCCACACCTCTTATCCTTACCCTTCATATTGCTTATGAGAGTCATAAGTTTGAGAGTCTGTGCAAGATCTGTAATCCTTGATAATCAGCTAGCATTTCAGGATTAGGTTTCAGCTGCTGTGTGGTCATTTTACCTACTAAGGAATGTATATTAAGACCCTTAATGTATCAAAGGTTGTGGAGACCTTAGCTATGTCTAACCTCTGATGTGTAATGCCTTCTGTGTGGAGCTTCCAAACTCTGACTTTGACAGGTTGCAGTAAGAGAGGAACTCACCAGGATCTGTGCCACACCTTTCTCATATTGGTCTTATTTCTCTTGTTGATGTACATGGGCAAGGGGGAGGAGCACATTGTACCTATGAATACCTCAGTGGCTTACCCCACTTTGCGTTATACTCTGCATGCTGATTGCACTCTCTCTCTCTGGCCAGTCTGTGGATTCAAAAATATTTGCACATTGCACTTATCATTCTGTCATGGTTTGATAAAGCATAACTAACTGGAATGAGTCCATCTGGCTTGTTATCTAGAAACTACCATGTTGATGGCCTGGCAGAAGTTAAACAATTGCACTTTACATATTACCAAATGACATTCTAAGGAACATTTACAAAGGTGATCTAATGAGCAGTATTCATTGACCTAAGAACAGAAAATTTATGATGCATAATTTAGTATTTTTAATAATTTGTCAGCTTTTATTATTGTTTCAAAATGTTTTTTTTCCATATATTCTAAATATTGTGTTTTTATATTTGAGTAAGTCATTTGACCTTTCACGTGATTGATGTGACAGATATTTAAATGGCTGTTCTTATTGTGATTGTTTGTTCTGATGAAGTCTTCTTGTATGTTTTGGACAAAAATGCTAAATTAAATTTTAAATTCATTGCTACTGCATGGAAATTTTTTGTTTTCAGTTTGATCTAACAAAGATCTTTCAACTGGTGACCACAATCTTTTATTTAATGCATTAATTGCCTCAGGTATTAACTATAAATATATTGACTGATTTAAGAATGTTATTTCTATCATAACCTTCAGAATAAACGTAAATAAATGTTTGTAATGTAGTACCCCCTCCCTTCCCAAAGGGGTATCCCAGGATTAGATTACTCCTCCCTGCTTTCTTCTTCCTATTTATTAGCAGACAATCCACTGAACTGTTACAATTAGAATCCATCCTTTATACGAACAATATGTTTATTTGTAGGTCCAGCATATCACCATCCATAACCAAAAATTAACAGGAATTGAATATAACCATACTATCTGACTGGTTTCAGAAAATGTCCCTACTACTAAAAATAAAAAAAGTGTGATCTTTGGAACCCACCAAATTCTCTCCTTGGTATTCTGCAATAGAACTAGAGACACAACATTGTTATGTTTGACCAACATTTATACTTCAGAATGCATTAATACAGCAAAGGCTAAAATTGACAAACTACCAAGATTTCATGTGATGGCATACTTAAGGGACATAGCCCACTTCAAAAATAAAAAAAAAACATCTCTGCCTTACAAGCAGTTAGTAACTGGATATGCAGATTCATTACCCCTTCCTATAAAAGGCAGTACTATTTCCTCATACTAGCAAAGGCTAAAGAACCCCCCCCCAAAAAAAAAAGTCAAAATTGCTCCTAGATTTTTCACAAAGAAGCTTTTGAAATTAGAAACTTCTCATTTCTTGCCTGCACATTATCTCCCATATCCTCCAATAATCACCTGATTCATTCCCTCTTCTGATACCATGCTAGAAACTCCATACAAAAAAAAAATACATAACTGCTACAAAGTCCTCTTTCAATGCTACTTTCATTATCAATCCCTCAACTATAAAAATATTAGGTCATTCAGGAAAAGCCCATATTCCTAATCTACTATTCTTTATAGTGGTTATTTTACCTTCTAATATCAAACTCTTCCAATTTGCCTTGTAATTTATGTCTTGAAATAATAAATTAGTCTTAACTTTGCTGCTAAATAATATTCTGGTAGGTCTGGGAGTGCCGAACCTCCTTCTTCCCTAAGTTTCACCATCATCTCCCATCTCACTTTCGGCCTGTTTATTCCCTGATATAAAACAGCAACAAAGAGGACCAACATTGAGGTAAACCGCTACTGCAGAAGTAGGAAATCCAAAATCAAGAACAAAAAACTCCAGCCGCTGGAAATGCTGAGCAGATCTATAGCAGTTTTTTTTCAAAAAGCAGTAAAACCACAAAACTTTCAGGCTAATGTCCTTCTTCAGTGTGTAAGTAACAGCTAGTGTAATCACATATGCATTAAAACAGATTCAAAGTAAAACCATGTGACACAGCTCCAATCAAAAAATAAAATCAATTAAATATGTAAATATCATAAAAATAAGGAACTCAGCATCTAAAAGTACCATAAAAGTATTTTGCATAACCTCAAACGTAATGGCACAGTGGTGTAGTGGTAAGCATTGTTGCATTACAGCAAAACATTCTCTGGTTCAGTTCCCATCTTTATTTATCAATTTAGAGACATTTGTTTTCTCTTTAAAACTGGTTTAAGGCTGAGAACTGTATTTATGCGTGGTGCAGAATCTGCTTATAGTCGTATGATCCATTCATACTCACAGATTTCCAATTTATTATTTAAGTCACCACCCCTTCTATTTCTTTGCATAACATTAATCACCCTGAAGTGAAACTCATGATCCATTCCTTTCTCTCCCATATGCTTAGCAAGTGCATTCGGGTTGACTTTCCTACGTATTTCAGACTTGTGCTCTGTGATAAGATCTTTCAGTTTATGTGTACATTTTCCAACATAAAATGCAGGATATTTCACATGTAGCCAAACAGACAATATTAGAAATATTACATATGGCAAAACATTTGAATGTGTACTTCTTCTTTGTTATTGGGTGTATGAATTCATCACTTTTCAGAATATCTTTACAACATACACAAGTATAACAAGGAAAAGGGCCTGCCCTTCGATTTTGTCTGGGACCAATATGTTTCATGTCTTTGTAACAGAGATGCTGTTTCAAATTGGAGCAATTCTTATAGGCAAATTTAGGTCTGTCCCATATAAGCTGTTTAATTTCTGGCATTGTTCCTGATATGCCCCAGCTTCCTGATATAATTTCCTTCACCCTGTTGGTCATTCTACTATATCTAGTAACATAGCGTAAATGTTTCATTTATAGTAACTTATAATTACTCAAACAGTTGATATTATGAATGAAAGACAGGATAGGGCTAGATCGTATTTTGCAGAGAAGAATATGGGTGTACAAAGTACTATTAATCATAAACAAGAACATTTACTTCTTTATTATACTTTTTATTAGAACTTTAGTTTCAGATGGTAGGCTACACATACTAATTATGAGTGTAAAAACCTACTCCTACTGTGAGGGGTATAGTATCAGTAAAAATGGGTATTTACATAACAGTAGGGGGCATGAAAATGAGGTAGAAGTGGGAGAGGGGATTATCTAAATGTTGCTACTATTAGCAGACCTAACAACAAGGCAAAGGAAGGAGTTGTGTTTGTATTACGTGTGCAGAACTACACAGCAATAATCATGCATTGCTTTTTAAATGGGGCAGCCAGAACACATAGCAGAGGTCTCTCCTGAGTTGCATTACCACCAGACTGGTTCTCATATATTCATGGTGTACGCTGATTGTGCTGTGCAATCAAGTCATTGACATAGCTGGTTAGTGTAGCACAAGTTCATTCATTTCTTGATGCTTATTTTATCATATTTACAATTGTGGGTGAGCTGAAGCCTGTTCCAGCAGGTGCTAAACACATGACAGAGAAGTAGACCTGGCTGGGTTGTCAGTCCATCACAATGTTACGTAAGTTTTGTTATATAATAGTTTCGTTTTGATCAACCCCACAAAGTGCATTTAACAGAAAAAAAAACACAACCTCAAAACAAAACTACTCAGCACTCCGGAACAAGGCCAAACAACTTATAAAACTAGATAAGGCCAAATACTACACAACCTTACAAGAAAAACACGCTAACAACCCTCAGAAATTCTGGGCCTCAACAAATAAATTATTACACCCAGGCAAAACCGGCACTCCCACACTTATAGTACCATCCAACAGTGAAGACACCCCCACCCAATTCAACAAATTCTTTACTGAAACAGTCCTCTTTTCAACACTCTAAATAGCACCACCAGCCCTCAGCTTCTCCAACCCCTACAAACCCTACTACACAACAAACTTCCTCTACCTTCTCCTTGTCTCCTGCACCAACAAAACTTATTTCTAAACTCCTCAAAAAATTAAAACCTACCACATTATCTGCTGAAAAACTTCCCGCTGAGTTCCTTCAACTATCAGCGGAAACTATATCCTACCCAGTATCCATCCTCATAAACAGATCAATATCTGAATGCAAAATACCTAACCTGTGGAAAATATCCCACATAATTCCACTCCACAAAGGTGGTAGTTCTCTTGAGCTGACCAACTACCACCCAATCGCAATTTTATCACCTTTGTCAAAAATATTAGAAAAAGTAGTACATATGCAACTAATGCAATACCTCATAAAAAATAACCTTATATCAACTTCTCAACACGGCTTTCGGCCCACCCATAGTAACTCAACTGCACTACTGTCGTATACCAACATAGTCAACATCCACAGAAACAATGGACCTTTTGTATCATCTGTATTCTTACACCTATCAAAAGTCTTTGATGTGGTCAACCACAGCATGCTTCTAAAAACTCTACCCTAAACATAAACTCCCACACCATATCGTGGTTCAACAGCTATTTAACTGACCGTCAACAAGCAGGGCTCTGGCAAGACCAACTATCCTCCCTTCTACCTGTAATTATAGGAGTTCCTCAAGGCTCCATACTTGGCCCTTTGCTATTCTCCTTATTTACAAATCATATAGCTGCATCATCTCCCTCTGTTTCTATAGTGCAATATGCAGATGACACTACTATCATATGTGCCACCCCTACCTTAAGGGAACTTCAGACAATAACACAGAATAACTTTACTCTGGCTCAAGCATGGTTTTCTAGCATTAAACTTCTACTCAACCCCAAAAAAGCTAATTCTCTTCAGTCCTGGCAGATCTCCTGTACTAAATAATGACTTCTCAATTAACTCCAAGGACAATACCACAATCACTCCAACAACACACACTAAACTCCTAGGTGTTGTAATCGACAGCAATCTCAGATTTGACGTACTCATAGCCCAAACAATCAAAAAGGTAAACCAAAAGCTTGGCCTCTTGTATAGGAACAGGCAATTCATGACCAGCTATACCAAAGCCACCATTGCAAGAACTCATCTATTATCCACCCTACTTTATGCCTCCCCAATACTGACTAATCTTCACCATAGCGAACAAAACAAAATGGCATCTTGCTATAATAAGATTGCCAGGTTTTCTACAGGTGCCTCTAATAGATCCCATTACTGTCTCTCCCTCAAACAGCTCAACTGGATGGAGTTACCCCAACTACTACTTACAGCTCAACTCTTCAGAGCCCATAAACTGTACTACCTCCCTGACAAAACTCCAGCACTTCAGGAACTAATACAGCACTACACTACCACTCAAACCTTAAGATCAACAGACCAAAATCTCATAAATGTCATCAAACACAAGAATGAAGCAGGTAAATCACTCTTTGGCTGTACAATAGCAAAAATCTGGAACTCACTCCCAAAGCGCATAACTTCCACCAGCTCTGCTTCACTATTTAAGAAACTACTCAAAACCCACTATATTACCAATTAGATGTGCCTATGTGACTCCCCAGGCTAATCCACTTACACTGAAGGGTTGCAAGGATTCTGCCAAAGATCACTTCATTACCTACTACTACTACCCACTGTCTACTTTTATGCCTGCCAAACAAATTTTACTAAAATAATTATTCCTGCAAAACAATGTTTTACTCTGTTGCTATTGATATATACATATATGAAGAAATGTTAAATATGGTCTTGTATGTACAATTGTATGCCTTATGACTACAGTTTTGTAAAAAAAAAAAAAAAAAAAAAATTTAATTGTACTTTTAGATTTGTTGTAATTGTTGTATGTGGAGCTTTTCTCCCCGGGCCTCTGCTGAAAATGGACTTGTGTCCAGTCGGACTTTCCCGGTCATCAAATGTAAAATAAAATAAAATAAAATAAATAAATAAATAAATATTCCTGTGTTATTGATTAAATCTGCTAGGTACAACTTCCTCTTTTCAGGAACAACCAATCTGCACTATGCAAATAAGTGCAAATGGTCACAGTAGCTAACTATAGAGAGAATCAAACCTTGAACTACAGGATGCAGCTATTAGCAGTCTGTATTATGAATCCTCTGCTCTTATCTGCCAGTCCATGAGCAATTCATTTGTAATATGTATTTAATCATGGCTATACCCATATACCGGGTAGTGTAGTTACATTCTTACATGTTTTGTACATGCCACAGAGCTTGCTATACTGTTTCAGTGCTGCACACTGTGGTATGAAAACATAATATGAAAAATAACACATAGCAGTTTATAGGTTCATAGGTTGGTACTAGGCTATCAGCCCTAGGGCCTATACAAGCCTAGCCATAACAATTCCCTGGCTATTTCTTCTCACATTATTTACTTCCCTTTTCTGAAGTATCTTCATTAATATCTTATAAGCTACATCATTCAGACTTTAGGTCTCCAATTTATTAATAATTTCCTATAATATTTTTATAAATTAACTTAACTGCCCCTCACATACATTTTGTATCTGTTACACCATTGTCTAACCAATAATTTAATACTTGCAATTTTTTTCTTCTCATTATAAAAATCATATATTATACCACGTGGACCTAGCATACCACTTTTAATCCCTTTCAAAACATTTAACTCTTCTGCTTCTATCTTTTAGCTATATATTTTCTGTCACAGTTGTTTAACACACCATATATCAATCTGATCTACTTATACTTCACTATATGTTTTGCTAAAATAATAATCTACTTATTTCATATTTTCATTCATGCATTTTTCTTTCCCATCCTCTTATATTAAACCTTCAGTTTTCCCATTATCCCTTTTTTCCTTCTTTCCCAAAAGAGTGAATCATTTGAAACCGTAAAGCATATAACCAGCATCTGGCATTTCTACATTGCTCACAAACATCTGAAGTTGGTGTGCTTTGAATATAGCAATGTGCTCTCTTAAACCATTTATTATAATAAAGCCTGGCTTGCCTACTATTGTCAACATCATGTTTACCACTTTTAAAAGTATCTCTGTGGCTTGGTCTCTTCATTTTTTCTCCTGAGACCATTAATGTTATATAGTATTCAGTCATGGAACAGCAACAGAATTAACAGTCAATCCATTATTCATTTGTTTTCTATTTCTCAAGCAGTTTTATTGTTAATGTCCAACTAAGTGTTTTGTTTACTGTAAGATGGTGCACTCCTGACTGCAGTGAATAAAAACTCTGCTTCTGAACATTTCAAGTGATAATGTTTTAAGTATGCTAATGCATAACTAGAATTTCTGATGCTCTTATAATAACTGAAGTTTGGCTAAACTTGTCATCTGCACTGCTTCATATTACTGGGCTTGGTGTCTTTAGTAAATCATTGTCTCCATGAACATGTTGTTGATTCCATTTCACAACAGTTGCACAATGCAGTTACAAAATTAAAGGCAATGTTCAAGTGAGTAGGACTGCAGTGGAATACATTTTTTTAAATTCTGTTCCATTTGTACAGCATTCTTTGAGACCCTGTTCCACATCTTATCTTAGAACAACTGTGTACAGTACTAACGTAACAAAACAGAAGACAGCGTGATTATGATTAAGATTTATTTGTGCATAAAGCTAGCAAACCTTCAAGCCTACAAATACGTCATAACCAGTTTCACATCTGATTGCAAATTCTGTGAAAGAGACTGTAAGACCATAGAAGATAGATCCTGGTGAAACTATAGCACATTGTCTTAGCAGCTGAGCTGTAACTTCAAAGTCTGCTCTGAATGAAGTTTATCGTTAATGTTTTTTAATGGAATCTAAAGACATACGTTTAAAGCAGTCTGTCTGAACAACATTTTCTCAGAATTATGGATTGTGGTGCAGACAATTAATAGCGCCTATTACAGATACTATGTGTGGTTATGGGAAGTTGATAAACTATTTCTTAGACTATTTCAGAGATACAGCCACCTGAAAATAAAGAGAATAAATTCATCTGTCAAAATGAGCCCATTGAACTCATAATGCTAATTACAGCTATGTATATGAGAGGGCAGAAGAAGAGAGGCTATTGTCATGCAGCCAAGATAAATTTAATAAACATTTTCTAAACATATATAGCAACAACTAAACTGAAAACGAGGAAGAAAACTGGTGGTTAGACTGGAAGTAAAAGCCAACAATTTCACAAGCCCACATATTCATAAAGGAGAGTCACAAGTTCAACTGCAAAGGAAGCGCAGAAACCTGTAAAAAGAACAAAAAACAAATAGGTGGATACATGAAAGAAAAACAACTTTTGGCACAATTTAAAACATTTAGTGATTATATGATATAGTAAGAAACATGAAACATGCAGTATATCACTACACATTTGCAATATTTTACAAATGTGCAACATAATGGGACTGCACTGCAAACATATATACATGTGTTTTTAGAATAAGCACACCATAACAACATATTAGTATATGGTTTCTGTTATTTTTGTAAGGGAGACTAGCACATTCTTTAACATCTCCTACTGCCCTCCCTTGTTAACAATACTATGTTCTTTGAGGGGTTAAGGAAACCCACACTATTCAAAGAATAACAGAAAACAGTGTAATTTGACATTATGTGAATGGCACAGTGATGGTTTGTGCTGTTATATCTGTGCTCCATATTTTCACACAAATGCAGACAATCAGTTTTTTTTTTGGTCCACAATGAGGAATGGCTGTCAAGGTTTAAGAACTACATAACAGCATTAAATATAAAACCATAAAGCACATTAAAGACAGCATGAGTGCACATGGCTGGAAATGTTTTCGATAGTTTGACAGCTCGCAGAAATGTGGTTTCGCTATTTTCGTCTAGTTGATTTGGGATTCGAGCAAGTGGTCTTTCAAAACAAGAAACTTCTTCACTGAATTATTGCTTATGACATAGGCAATCATGCATTTATATAAATGAAAGCAAACCATACTGACATATTTTCAGTTGTAAACATACATCACATATAATGTTCGAAAGAGTCATTGTCATTCAACCATTACACAGCTCATTCAATTCCTGTCTTTCTTTAAACCTCATTCCTCCTCCAAACCATTGTTCCTATTTTCTCTATGTCATTTGCTCCTACCCTTTTCTAAAGACCCCCTTTCCAGTTCTTTTATCTCTGTTACCATAGTTACTACTTATAGTATGGTAGGTTTAGAGGCTGATTTTTGTTTTCTAGTAAATGCTTTTTTGGCAGCCACCAGAATTAAACTCAGCAATGTCTTACTATGTCTATGCAATTCTGACTGTGTCACAGGTAAAAAAAAAAACAAAAAACAAAATCACTTGCTTAGTTGCATTAGTTTGGACACTCAGTATTTCTGACAGAGTAGTCTGCAGGGAATTTTTAAAGTATGCCAAGGAAATTTTTAAAGTCTACCAGCTCATTACACTCCCAAAAAATATGTTCCCAGTTACCTTTTTCTTCCCATCACACCTCCAACATTTGCAATCTACCAGAGGAAAAATTTTTTGGAGTCCGCATGGGGTATAACAATACCTATGCAAACATTTCCATGCAAAAATCCTAAATCTTCTAGACTTTATTGCATGTTTGGGAGCCATACATATATCATCTCATTGATTCTTTGTGAATTGCATATACAATCTTTCTTCCCAGTCCTTTCTAACCTCCTCTGGTTCATTCCTATAGTTAGCATGTAATATTTTATATGCCCTACTAATTATCCCTTTTTTAAAGGCAGTTTCTTTTCTAGATTCTACTAAAAACTTTACCAGTGCTGGTCTTTCACTTAGGATCATCCTATTTAATTCGCTTTGCTTATACTCTGATATCAGTCCTTGATAAGGAAGGCAATCTCTAGCCTGCAGTCCAAATGTATTCTTGGCCTCTTACATTCTATTACCTTTCCCTCTCTAATTATTTGCTCCCAATAACTTGGTCCCTTTTCCAGGTTTCTCCAGTAAATTCCAGTTCCCCTCTAGCCTATATCCCTAATTGCAATCATCCTCATCAGCAGAATATACTTTCTCCACTCCCACTTTTGTTTAGCTCTTAAAATACTTTCTGTTACTTTATAAATATAATATTCTATTTCATTATAGTTATTCTACTTAAGGATCTGCATCCAAGATCCCAGTCTCTACTTATTTCTTGAGCTTCCCCTGTTTCATCATCATACCTTTCCACTTTGAATTACATCTTTCTGCCTGTGTTCTGTATATGATCCTTAAGTGTGTAACTCTGAAATACCCCCTCAAAATAGGTATTTCCAAGCCACCTTGCTATTGGAAGGATCAACTTAACCCATTTGACTCTTGCCCTCTTCTCCTCCCATCCCAGATACATTTCTTCAACCCAGTGGTTGATCTTGTCAAACTGGGTTCATATTAAAAACATGAATGTTTACTTACCCGAACACCTAGACACTGACATGTCTTCAGAGAAAACATGGATCGTCCTAAAGTGAGAAATCCAAAACGTTGAATCGTCATGGTTGGCCCTTCTGTGGTATAGCTCCGTAAGGTAAGTGTGCGATAGTTACGGACCTTAGGGTTAGGGTGTGGGTTAACATAAGTGCATAGATGGTAATGGCGTTTATATTACGCTGTCGAAAACTCAAACTGTCGACAGTGTAATAATCGACATGAAAATGTTGAAACCCCCGAACATCGAACACACACACAAAAAAAAAAAAACACCCAAATACAACACAAATTGCTCTGTGCAGGGGAGCAAGCCCCCCTGCACCCCCACCCCCGCTACTTAAATATACCAACTCCGAGATCGCACTACATTGCAGTAAACGGAAATCTCCCCTTACAGAGATTTCCATTTACATGTGCAATGACTTTCGCTTTTGACATTTTGGTGTCGACAATATTAGCTTCGATATTGTCGGCCTTCGACAGGGTGAAGTAGACCCATGGTAATGTATGTTAGATTTAGTGTAGGATTAGAAGTAGGGTTTTATTAAGTGTATGAGTGGGGATTATTTAGTTTGTTTGGGTATAGCTTTTTAAGGTAAGTGTGCGATAGTTACGGACCTTAGGGTTAGGGTGCAGGCTAAGTTAAGTGCATACATGGTGGTATATGTAAGATTTAGTGTAGGGTTAGAAGTAGGGTTTAGATTAGGGTTAGAAGTAGGGTTTTGGTTAGTGTATGTATGTGGTTTTGTTTGTTTGTGTAGGTAGTATGTAGCAGGCGGTGGGATGGGACAAGTATGACATTTTGAGTTTTTGAATTTCGCGGTTTAAGGCATTCTGTGTATTTGTGGTTCACGGAATATGTGTCGGTGTTTAGATATTCGGGTAAGTGAACGTTCGTGTTTTTAATATGAACTCTGTCAAACTAACCTGATCTTGTTCAATAACTGAGTCACAAGGAAGGTAAAGTGAAGCGATCCCAAGGATGTAATCTGTCCAGATTTCCACAAAGCCTTTGATTCAGTCCTGTACCACAGACTCCATCTAAAGATGAGAAATTTGAGTCCACAGGTGGAGAAGTGGTTGTACAGCAGGAACTTTAGACTGGTAAAGAGGTTTCAGAACATAGAAGGTTGACAAACAGGAAAAAAAGACAAGAAAGAAAACTAAAGGAGTCAGTCATGGTCCTGCCCCATTTAATGTGTTGTTCATCTCTGATGTCATGTAGCATATAAAAATGCTTCTATCTCTGTTTAGATGACATCATGGCTGGAGTATAGTAGTAGATGAAGCAGTCAAGCTAGAAGGGAAACTAAAGGAGAATTGAGGAAAAGGTCTAATATATATGTTATGGGTCTATTAAAAAAGAATGAATGACCCAAATATCAACATTCGCAAGCTCAACCACAAAAGGTCAACATTGCAAACATTGACACACTATGCATGTACTGAGCAAAAATTTTTGGGCATGCCAAACAATCTTGTCATGACCTCCCACCCCCTGCTAATTATATATTCTAACTCTGAGATCGCACAATTCCAAGGGAAAGGGAATATTCTCCTACCCAGTGACTGTCAAACTCGCACATCTGTCAACCATCTGTGTAGTCGAATTAATTTTGTCTTCCAAACATATGTCGACCAAATGGGGATTTATCCATACTAAGTTCTCCCATAGGATATATATACATGCGATGTGTATAAATATATATTCAAACGCAATACAGAAATAGATATACATATATACATTTATATGTGTAAATACCATATTTGTTGACCAAATATACATATCGTAATATTTCTTACAACATAATATACATGCTACAATAGGCTGTTTGTTGTAGAATTTACAACACATTGCATATCATGAAATCAAACTCTAAGAGTAATGGGTTTTTCAAGTGCTGCATCTAGTTTTTAATTATATAGCATTATTTGCAGTAAACTTATTGTTTTACATGTTTTTAACTGTCCATTGGCTCAGACAATGACTGAAAAGAGTCCCTTAAAATGGCAACCTGTCAGACATTCAAGACTCAATAATGCAAGTTCTGAATTTCTACCCCCCCAAACTATTCCTGCCTCAGAGCTGACAGACTTTATAAAAAAGGTAGAGTTGTCTCCTTACTATTCCCAAGTAGCTTTATTTTTATTTAAAAAAATCCAAAGAAATAGTGCTACAAGTGCTCCAGAAGAAAACCAGGTAAAGTAAAGGAGCACAACGTTGCGAGTCCACAGTACTATTTTAATATTAAAAATAATAAACCAAAGTTGTTAAGCGCTTTCATCAACTAGTATGACTTCTACAGAACTGTGGACTCGCAACGTTGTGCTCCTTTATTTTACCAGCTTTATTTTTATTCCCTATTCTAAACCTATCCCCACCTTTTCCACTGCAGAGCTACTTGTTGCCTTGCTAAAACTCAATTACTGCAAAAGCCTTTGCATCATAGTCATATACATCCCCACAGGCAACAATACTCCGATTCTAGAAGACATTCTTGCCTGGACAGCCAACAACATAAAAATGAAACTATCATTCTTGGCGATGTTAATATCAACTGGCTAGATATCTCCACTAATAACTCCCCCACTAATATCAACCTTCACATGTATTCCCAACTAATCTCTGACATTACCAGACCTGACAATAACAAAAAGAAAGGCTCAAACCTTGGGCTGGATCTTGGTTTCTGATCCAGACAAAATTTCTTCCTCCAGCATACTCCCTGATAGTATTAGTGACCACTCTCCAGCATTCATAGTACAGAGGCCCACTTCTATACCAAATGTACACTAATATAGATATACCAGGGATCTATCCCACTTTTGCCAAAACACCCTCAATGACATACTGCAGAAAACCAACTGGAGACCACTAACATTTCTTCCACTTAATGAAGCTGTGGAATTCCTCAATTCTACATTTCTCAGGATTCTAAATAGTCTTGCCCCACTCAGACAAAACAGAATGAAAGCAAAACATGCTCGCTGGCTTGCAAAGTCCACCAAGCAAGTTATGTCCTATAGGGACAAAGCCTGGAAAGCCTGGCAAAAGAATAAAACAACATCCAACCTCATGCAGTGCAAACAACTTCGCAATCAGGCTAAATGCTTAGTTGTCAAAAACAAAAAAGAATACTTCCAAACTATTCAAGACCAGCACAAACATAATCCTAATAAATTCTGGGGCGCAATCAACTCCCTACTCCACCCAGGAACTAACAATGCTCCATGCCCAAACCCAGAAAAAAACTCCCATAGAGCTAGCCTCACTCTTTAATCAATACTTTATTGACACCATCGCCAAACTTACTACTACCTTCCCATCCATCAACCCAGACCCACTAGGTACACCATCAGCACATACCCCATCTAATCATCTACCCACCTTCTCACTATCACCCATTCCCACATCCACCATCCAAAAACTTCTTCATAAACTAAAACCATGTACCAACACCCCAGATAATTTGCCTGCAGAATATCTAAGACTAGCAGCCCCCTCCATTGCTTATCCTATCAGCATCTTCCTTAACAGGTCCATTCATGAGTCCTGTATACCAGATATCTGGAAGAAAGCATTTGTCATCTCTCTTCATAAAGGCGGCAATAACTCTGACATCTCAAACTTCCATCCTAGCAGCATTCTTTCCCCATCTCTAAAATACTTGAGAAGTGTATTCATACACAGCTCATACATCTTCTGGTAAAACATCAAATCCTTTCTCCCACTCAGCATGGCTTTAGGCCCGGACATAGCACTAACACCGCCCTCATTTCCTTCTTAGACACAATAAACAGAGCTGGCTCCTTAGTCTCTGCCCTCTTTCTTGATTTATCAAAAGCATTTGGCACCAACTAACACTCCCTACTGCTGACTAAACTCTCTAACCTCGGTCTATCTCTCCCAACCCTACAATGGTTTACTAACTATCTCAGCAATAGGCAGCAGTCTACCATATGGCAGCATTCTTCCTCCCCTTTCATTACTACTAATACAGGTGTTCCCCAAGGTTCAATTCTGGGTCCCCTCCTATTCAGTATATTTGTCAACAACTTTCATGATGTCCTTACCCACAGTACTGTCATCCAATATGCAGATGACTCAACTATCATCTGCTCTTCTAAATCTGTCACTGAATTACAGCGTCTTGCCAAAGAAGCATTTACCTGTACTGAGCACTGGATGTCCCAGAACCACCTTGCCCTTAACCCCAGTAAAACAAAACTCTTTATTATTTACCCCCACAAAATCTAGCCCTGTTGACAAGTCTCTTCTTACTGTTTGTTCTCACAACAATATCATCAAAGTTGTCCCTAGTACCAAATTGCTAGGTGTCATCATTGATGACAAACTAACTTTTGACCTCCACATCCACTGCAACATCAAAAAAAAACATCAAAAACTAGGTGCCTCATCCTTCCTGCTTCCAACTCTTCTATACAGCACCCCATACCTTACCAACCTACAATCCTCCTTAAAAAATAAAGTAGACTCTTGTTACAAAAAAGTCGCTAAATTTGCTACAAATGCTAAATTTTCTACACATCACTGCTCCCCTCTGCACCAACTAAATTGGCTATAATTCCCCCATCATCTCACTTATCTGCAGTTAACTACAGCCCACAGGATGATCTACCAACCTGAAACTTGCCATTTCCTCTCATCGATATTGATCATGTATCACCCTAATTGCCACCTCAGGTCTGAAAACAAAATATCATTGTCTGTCGAGAAACCCAAACTCTCAGCCAGCCAAATGCTGTACTCTTATGCTGTCTCCAAGTTATGGAATAATCTTCCTCCTTCACTCAGGGCAATCGGTAATCCTGCTTCCTTTAAAAAAAACCCTCAAATTACATCTCTCCTCACACTGGCTATGCTCCTGCACCCCAATAAATAATCCCCACACCTGACTTCCCACAGTGAAGCCTCTACACTACCAATCATCTACAAATACTCTCCTCTTCTTCGCTGTACCATTCCTACTCCTTGCTGTCACCTCGACAGTACTCTTCCTCCTTTAGTCTTTCTGTCACCTCCTATGTACCCTTAGCTCAGCTTACCAGTGTAAGAACATTTTTACATTCTTGTGTTATACTAGAAAACATGGCATCATTACCTGACTGTAAAACATTATTGCTGTATTTGCAAGTGTTGGTACTGCTCAAAATACCTCTTTCTATGTATCAACATGTTTCTCTATTGCATGTAATCAATGACTACTAGTATGTAATTAATGTAATGAGACTACTGCTCAAAGTGTCCTATGTATTAACATTTTTACTTTGTATGTAAATACTCCCCAGGCTTCCACTGAAAATGGGCTCTTCCTAAGCCCAGTGGACTTTCCCGGTTAACAAATGCAATAAATAAATAAATAAATAAGTCTTAGTACTCTGAAAAATTAAGTGTCATTTTCTTCAAAAGTGTTGCTGTTGTTTTTTTTTTTTTTTTTACAAGGGCCAATACTGTCTGATCTGGATGGGTGCTATCACTACGTATATATTTTAACTCCAAGGTCAGAGTACTGTTGAAAAGAGGGAATTCTCTGAGATGCAGCAATTTCAGAATTACCACATAGTTCTCTCTAAGATGTCAGCATTTGGGAAATTATGCTTGTAGTGTTCCAGTGGCAGATTACAATAGGGGAAATCTGAAAAGTCATCCAGGGCCCACATTTCTAGGGGACCCATGATTGTCCAAGAAAATAATTGTAATTTAAAACTTTTGTTGTTTTATTTAGTACTGCTGACTCATCTTAGTTAGCATATATGTTGAACATAACAAGTGATCATCTTCCATAGACCCTAGTTAAAAAAGTGCTTAATGACAGACACTTCAAGTATTTACCTTTATATACTTGAGTGAATGCCATTTACATATGGTCATATGAACCGGTGAAGATACTGCAGGTGTGGACTGCCAGCTTGAAATACAGGAGCAGGAAACACAGTAACAGTAATGCAAGGTGAGTACGTTTTATTTTTTTCTGTAAGACACTGGCATTCAACTAGATGAGAGGAGTAGCTTTGCTGCAGATGAAAGTAACTTGCCCACTTCATTTGCTCAGTGTAAAATGTAAAATCTGTCATTAAAGACTGGTGTTCATTTGTGTAAAATAAACTAGATTATTTCATTCTTTTTTTTTTAAACATGCTGACAGTAAATAAGGTAAGAGGTGGTAGATGTACTATGGATAAAGCAATTAACCCTTTTTATTTTCAAAGATTAAAGTCTGACATTAAAGGTTGGTGTGGATTTGTGAGAAGAAAACTGGAGTATTCATTTATTTATTTATTTATTTAATTGTTTAATATGTTGTCAGACAGACAGATTGAGGTGGTGGGGTAGCTGTGTTGTGGATGAGAGAAATTTGCCCTCTAGATTTACTGAGATTAAAGTCTGATATTAAGGATCAGTGTGGATTTGTATGAAATAATTACTCTCTCTCTCTCTCTCTCTCTCTTTGTCTTTTTAGCACACTGACAAGTATCCAGATAAGAGCGGGCTGTGATGTGCTTCGGATGAATAAGACTTGCCCTCTTTATTTGCTCAGTTTAAATGTTAGCATTGAAGGCTGGTATGGGTTTGTGTGAACTAGATTGGAACATTTACTTGTTTTAATATGTTGGATATGTTGGCAGTCAACCAGATTGAAGATAAAAGGTAGGTATACTATGGATGAGAGCATTTTATTTGCTTATTTTAAATGATAGCACTAAACAACTTGTATGCATTGTATTTTTGTGAACTAAACTGGAATATTTACTCTTTTTTAACATGCTTTTAGGTGACCATGTGGGGGCTATCTGTGTTGTGGATGAAATCAAACTGCCCTCTTCATTTGCAGAATTTAAATTATGGCATTAAAGGATAGTGTGCATTTGTGTAAAATAAAATAGACTATTTACTCTCTGGCCAATCCTGGTGTGAAACAAATTTGTAACTTTCCTCAGTTTCACAAAATGTAATTGTGTTTGCCAAATAATTTGGCCTACAATTTATCCTTACAGCACTAGTGTGCACTTTCAAGGCATAGATTTGTGTATTTACCTTTTGGTGCTGTTTGTATCAAGCCCAGTTGAAATTGTTTTTTACTTTAACGAATATCCCTAATGTTGCCTCATATTTTGGTCTGTAGTCAATAAAAATGTGTGGTTATCTGGCAAATCTTTCAGGATTGCAGTCACTAAATGGAGTGCAGGCTGTGGGAGGAAGGTATCTCACCCTCCTGTTTGCTGAGCTACAATCTGGCTTTACAGGACAAGTGTGTTTTTGTATGAAATAAGTTCAAAGCGCTACTGCATAATGCTAGAAGCCTAAATATGGCACTCCACAATCTACAAGTTCTCCTCGTTCTGGAGAATATAGACATTTGCGCCACAACTAAGACATGGTTTAAATCTACAGAAAGTACTCTAGCAGTACAAGGCTTCAATGCCTTCCACAGATTTTAACTAGAAGCTGCACAGACAAGGACAAAAGGTAGAGGAGTCTCATTCTGTATTATCAACAATCATAACTCTACGTTGGTTAAACAGGGTGATCCCCTGGAATTTATTCACATACAAATCACTATAGACAAATCACATGCCATATCCTAGCAAGCCACACTGTGTATCCCTAGAGTCCCATAGCTCACAGCTAGACCTACTGGAGACACCCACCATTAAAACAAATACCCTAGTCATGATAGACTCTTTATAGACTGGGAAACAAACTAAACCTGATGGACATCTTTGAGAAGGCCACCAAGGCAATGGACGAGTGGAAAAAGGTGCATACCGCCTACCTGAAATTGTTTAGGCAGTCAATATAATACCCCCAATCAGGTATAGCTGACAGACTCACTAAACTGAGCATAAACCCCCTGCACAGATCACTGGATTGCTAGTTCACTCACAGGCAGGATCCAAGAAGTCAGGATTGGTGATACCATTTCCACTAAGAAACAGGTCACCAGTGGGCGCACCCCAGAACTCCATACTAGGACCACTTCTATTCAGCATGTACTTCTCAGCGTAAAGGCTAACGTCAAGGGCTTTTGGCTGACAAAGTTCACAGATGACTGCAAATTGGGAGGTATCATAGATTCTCCTATGACACATACATCTTACAAGAGGGTCTAACACAGACAATTCAATGGTACTAGAGTCATTAACAAAAACTCAATGCTAAGAAATGCATTATAATACCTTTTGAGAAAACTCCCACCCAGGTTAATTACTCCATTCAGTAGACATCCCTAAATGCTGACCTTGTAGTCAGGGATCTGGGAACGTATGTTGACAGTATGCTGGCATTTGACCACCATGCGGCCAAGGTAGTAAGAAAATCATTCTATATATCAGACCTATCATTGAGTATAATGCCCCATTTGGCATGTATCTGACAAGACATATGCAACAGTTGGAATGCCCACAAGGTTCCTTACTAGGAGAATCTAGGGTATAAACACATGGTCCTATAGTGATCACCTTAAAGCCCTGTCTGTCTATTCTGTCTGCTATAGGTTATTGAGAGGTGTCTATGTCTAGCATGCAAGACATCCTCAGATCCAGCTCTGATGAACCTTTAGCACATCTGCAAAATGAACAGCATCAGAACTACTAGATCCAAGGATTAAAATTTTGCTTGTGACAGAAATAAGACTTGTTGGTAAGACAGATAAGTGTCTCAGAGGATCCCCATGCTCTGGAACAGCGCTCCCCATCCATGTGAAGCACAGCTCATCCCAAACTCTATTTAAGCTTAACCTTCACCTATGGATGGGAAACAGAAAATTCAGTCTCGGTCTGGCTTCCATGTGTCTGATAGACAGCCTCAGACAGTAATACCCAAACTAACATACCCCCCACATAACTACTAGAAACTTCCTAATATACCCTCTCCTAATAAATGCCCATGATACATAGGGACACAGTTGGGTTGGTTTGCACGACTAGGCTTATAAATGCCCAGGGGATCATTAGCCTAGTATGGGTCTAGGACACTTGAACGAAAGTTCAATAGTCCAAAACCAAATCTACCAAACCCACTTTAGCGAAAGTGTTTTTTACCGAAAAAGCACTTTCGCTAAAGTCCCTCAAAAAAGTAAAAAAAAAAAAACACATAACTAATGTTTAAGCAGGGGGGCAAGCCCCCCTGCACCCCCCATGTGGGGGGCTGTGGCCCCCACACACCCCTACTTTTATATTCTCACTCCGAGATCGCACTACAGTGGGGAAAAGGAAATGTGCCCTTATCACCACTGTACTACGATCTCAGCAACAGTCATTTCCCCACGATTTCCCTTACTTTTCAGCATACTTCCGTGAAAGTGCTTTTTCGGTGAAAAGCACTTTCGAAAAATAATGCTCGGCCATTTCAGTTTCAATAAAACAGCCATTCGGGGAACAGTACAGGACCCTCTAGTATATACTTATGACCCTATGATACCTAGGAATATTTGCAAAGGATTACAGACACTAAATACATTTCAAGCATATGAGTTTTAAAATTGACAGAATTCAGAAACCACATGCCAGTCTAAAAATATTTTTTATTGTACTTACTTTCTAAGTATATCTGTCTCTTATTTTGGGCTTTTTTCACTCATTATTTTTGTTTGTGTCCCAGATTCTTGCTCTGTATTGCTTTTATCACAGTCAGATACGGAGTGTACAGCAAAGTGGGTGAAACTGCTAGGTGCGGTTGAGGTCTGTTTGTAGATGAACATAATTTACTGTCTTGTTATCTACTTAGCTATCTGGTTTTGCAAGACTAATATGCACTGGTGTGAAATAAGTTGGGATACTTGCAGCCTGTCTACTATTTAAGTGAAACAAAGGTGAAATTCATAGCTCTTTACTGTCCCTAAGTTCATTGAATACCCCAGATTTTGCTTCATGTTTTTAGTTTGCTCCTCATTAAATATGTGGGTTTTCTGGCAAATCAATGAGGACTGCAGTCACTAAATAACGACAGGCATTTGAGGTTTTTTTCAAACTTCATGTTCATTAGAGAATGCATGCTAATGTAAAAATGTTTACTCTAACAACTTTTTAAGTATATAACAGCGATATCTGAAATGTGTTCCTAATTGTGAGCCCTTGGCCTTCATTATCGTTTTGGGCTTAGATTTGGCTCTTGCTCTAAGAGGTTGAGAAGTGTTATTTTTTTACCACAATCAAATGAGGTATATGTGGCAAAGTTGCTACACCTCCTAGATGGGTGTGGGGGGGGGGGTTGTCTGTGGATGAGCGTAACTTACCTTCTTGTCCTTTGATCAGTTTAAACAGTCTGGATTTGCAGAACTAGCATGCATTTAAGTGAAATAAGAAGGTATATTTGGACTACTATGTGTTTCTGTAAAACAAACCTGAAATACATGATTGTGTCCATAATTATTATTTTTACCACAACTAGACATCAACAAAAGATCTATACTTAGAGAGTACTGGGGAATGTCTGTTGATGAGAGTGTTTTACTCAGCTGTCATGATCAAGTTAAAAACTCATTAGTTTGCCTTTTCAAGAATAGTGTGCAGTTTTGCAAATCAGGTTGGAATACTTCACTGATCAAATAGCATTAAGTGAAGAAATTGAATCCAAATGAAGATGTGCATTTATGCATGACCCCCCCCCCACACACACACACACACACAAAAAAGTGTGGGGAGGCTCATGGTATGAAAACTTCCAAGAACCTAAGGTATACTTAATTTACCACTACAGTATTTGAACATAAAATGGAAACCCCTGTAACAGTTCACCTACCCACTTAACAACAGTAAATTAAAGAATAAATGAATGTGTTGGGATTTGTGCATCCTTAAATTGCATTTCTCCTGGCCCTAATGCAAATAAGTTCAGTGTCTATCCATTAACACTAAGTAATAAATGAATAGGGGTTGCATATACATACTGCTGTAGGTGCCACAAGCTTCCACAAGCATAAGGAGGTAGAATCTGAAAACATTGATCACCACAAGTCTAATGCTGTCTGTGAGTTTAATTTCTCCAAGTCTTCTGGGTTTCTAATACCATGATGAGAATGGACCCCATTCATAAGTCGAAATGTAATTAAAGTTCATGAAATTAGCATTACTTCAATCTTTGATGATAGCCAAAGTGTTCTTTACAGCATGTGCAATGTACCCAGAACTGACTCCTTCTTCAATGCATATGCAGTTACATGTATCGGTAACGTATCTTAATATGCCTGTAAATTTTTTTTTATGAGAACCATTGCTCCTACTGCTATCGGAATAGTTGGGATAGCCTTCTTCCACATTGCCCTCATTTCTGCCTGCAAATCCAGGTATTTTATGACTTTGTTTCTCTGCGTACGTAAGACATTGTAATCACAATTTCAATGATCAATGCTACTTTTGCATTCATTTCATGGGCTGCTATGTCTGGTTTTCTTGCCTCTGTTTTTTGAACCTTTGGAAATGGGTGACCCCATGTGATCTAAACTTCATCACTTTCCTTTTCATCTGTGCTGAAAATGTATTTCTGATCTTTGCTTGTGTTAATTGTGTTAAAATGTATCAACAGTGCACCCTGCTGAAATGAAGAGAAATGTGCATATATTATGATAACTGAATTAAATGTATATGTTTTAATAGAGGGCACTTACACAGCAAAGGTTAACCAGCTGGCTTATTTTAAGAAAAGTAAGGGAAATGTAAATGAGCTGTTAAATCATTAAAAGGCCCCCACAGCACTGAGTAAGACCACAGACACTGGGTCTGGGACGGAGCTTTTGTTCATTAGCTCAATAAAAAGAAAGGAGACCTCCGGGCAATGCCATAAACATTATGATGTGTATTGCAGCCATCTATGGTCAATTCCTGTCTCAGCTTCAAAGGGGAATACTGTGAGATTCTAGAGTCAGGTGACCAGATGAGGTCATTCTACCAGCCCTCTTTGAAATTACATTTTAGATATTACAAAGAGAAATCTCAGAGTACTGAGTATTCTGGTTGGGAGCCTGAATAGAAAGACTTTTCACATATTTCATTTTGCCTTGTCTAAGAAAGTTATTAGGAAACAGTAAAATTCCCTTAGATTCAGTCAGAAATATAGTGAAGCTTAGTTTAGAAATTGTTTTACTTTATTTGTATGAGCCTGTCCATCAATGTTGCGTTCAATATTTTCTATGATTTGAACTCTGTGGTTTACTGTGACTATATATTCAATATTTTCATGTTCTTTTATTATTTATTATTAAATATAGTTAAATATAGTTAATATAGTTATTATTAAATATAGTTTGTGGCTGGTCCTTAGTACTTAACCTTTGAGAGTGTTTATATTTATTTGGTGACACTGAGTGGGGCACTTCAGAAGGCCTAGCCATCTTGGTGACCTACTACCATTTGTATTAGTATTAATATTGCACCCATTTTATTGAAGGCATGGGTTTGTTTACTGGTGACAAAGGTTATAACAGTTTGGGAATTAGTATTCTAACTTTTGGCCAGTTTTTTCCATTTATTATAAGTCTTGTTGATATTATGGTTCCACCATGTGGGCTTGTTTCTGGGGTTTGCCCTGCCCTTATTCCTATGAGGTACAGCTGCATGCTGGTCTAGTGTTGTGGTGTACATTTCTGCTTATTCAATGGAGTTAACTGGTTTGATGAGGATTTGAAGTTTTCCAATTTATCACTTAGGAGAAGGTAGTTTATCTTAAAGAAACTTCTAAAGGCAACTTGGGTGGAAGACATCTTTGGTTTCAGTTTTATTTTGAAGGAGACTGCTTCATGGTTGAACCTAACAAGTGATGAAGATACACAAGGGATGGTGTAGGTTTCTCCCATACTCATAAGAACAAAATCCAAGATGTATTCTCCTTGCTGGGTCCTCTGACTAATTGTTCTAGGGCATTTGTATTGACAAAGTCCAGGAATTTCTGTGCTTGTGCACTAGTGCTGGTATAGATTTCCCAGAATACAGTTGAATAGATCATCTAGGAAAATGCTGTTGAGTTTAATACTGAGTGATTTTAGTTCCTGTAGATAGGCATCATGGTTTTCTTTTGTCATAGAATGTAGCTAGCTAATGTATGGTATGGGACCTTTCTGATGATTATTTGGATATGAAGAATCTCTAGTTCATCATGCTGTTCTATGAGTTTTGATGTGAATCTCTTCTGAATGTAGACTGATACACCTCCACTTTTTATCCCCTCCTATGCAGTTAAATGTGTGGAAGGCATTATAGCCCTGCACCACCAGAGTGCTCTCCACTATTTTTAATCATGTTTCCTTCATTACACAGATGTTAATCTGGAGTTTCTTGTTCAGGCTTCTAGAATTGATCAAGAACACCTTCCTATTTTCCTTTGCTTCATTATGCTAGTAGATTTGTCAGGTTGCAATTACCTAAAAAAAAAGCACTAGGGGGATTGACAATGGCTTTGTTATAATCGAAACCCTAGAGGGGACAGATGCAGGCCATCCCTGGTGAAGCAGAGTGGTCTGTGGATCATATCTTCCAAGGCTGACAAATATTGGATCCCCTTTGAATGACACCAAAAACTAAGACATTTACTAAAGTCAGTTGTTTTTTGCTCATAGTGTGGCACCATCCTATTAGAAGGTAGAATGCTGCTAAATGCTAGGCTCATACCTGCCTTGGAGACATACTCTGAGAGCTCCGTCATGTCTCTCATTATATAATCCAGGGAGATACACCTCAAGCCATTGACAATGGTTTGAACTATGACAGACTCATACTGTTACTTGTTGTTCAGGGACTTAAGTGCATGCACGATCTGACAGATCCTGGCCCCAGACACGCAACTAGATAATTAACTAGTTAAATAATTAACTAAATTACTAATAATATATGGCATTACTGACTGATTGCAATCCTTTGTGATTTACCAGATAAGCAAAGATTTTACAAAGGACAAGGCAAAAATATGAAACAAAACCAAGGATATTCTGCAAAATCAGGGACAGTTGAGAGATACAACAGGTAGAAATGGCAGAAGGAAAAACAGCTTTGTTCTGCTACATGTTTGTTTTAAAGTGTGGCAGGGTAATGTTCTAACAGCTGTTTTCCTTCTGTTATTATTCTTTGCTGCCTAGCACTGTGTCTAGCATGAGACCTGATCATAACAACTATTAAGAGTGACAAACAAACTTTTGTTAAACACCCATAGGTATCATTACAGTCAGGTCTTATCTTAGAGAATCCCTTAACAAATTAATCTTTATCCAGATATTAGAGTGCAATTGCGATGCTCCATACATTACAAACTTAAGCATCTTTCATAAGTTCCTATCATAAAACCTAATCTTAACAGCACATATGGGGTGCTTAAAAAGCTTGTTAAACATCCCTCTGTGCTGTTAAGATCAGGTCTTGTGCTCAGCAGACACACTAAAATCCAGCAAACTTCTGAAGAAGCTGGAAGTATCACTTAATATGAAGGCCTATGTTGTGGGTTTTGAAAGGTATATAAGTAGAGAAGGCAGTCCACAAGCCAAATGGTCTAATATTGTGTCATCAAATCTAACTGAATTTTGTTTCAAGGCCTATATGGATATTGGAGACAATGGTGCATAGGGCTACACTAAGCTAAAGAAAGAACTTTTGGCCAGGTAAAATTCACCTGATGCACAGGCCTTTAAGTACAATAATTAGATTTTTTCAATGGACAGACAAGTAAGGCCATAAATGTCTATTTTAGTTCATGTTTGAAAACAACAGTTAGAACCTAATGTGAGCAGCGTTACTAAAAGTTTGGAAATCTAGCTCCAGATAAATTTAAACCGGTCCTCCCTGGCCAATTAAGGAAGAGGTTGTTTCATCCTCCTACATTTACTGAAAAAATAGCTGTTTTGTAGAACATTTGTTATTAAGAGAAACTGCAACCTCTAACGCTGACCGACTGCAAATAAGCAGAAAATATTGTCATCTGAACTACTGTATCTTAAATATTCTAAAAGAGGACATGTACATCCACTTCCAACTTTAACCATCACCTAAATAGCTACATAGAAATGTTCCTACCGATGCACCCTAAATAAAGTGATACATTCAGAAAATAACCTCTCTGGTGAAACTCCCATGTTAATAAATTGTATAAAAAAATAAAAATAATGAAAAGTGGTAAGAAATCAACATACCCTTTTGTCAGGGCCACAATGAAACATATATGGAATTCAGTCCCCCCCCCCCACACACACACATTCGAATCACCCAAAACCACTCCATCTTCAAGACCATGTTCCATTCCCATCTCTCTTCTCACTGGGAATGCTCACGCTCTTACCCCACCTGACTCACTTTATATCATTTCTGCTCTCCCATCCCTTTTTCTCCTTTCTCAAAACTCACCCTAGTGACTCCCTTCATTTCATTTCCACTCCCTCTCCCTTTATTCCTTTCTCAAAACTCACCCTAGTGACTCCCTTCATTTCATTTCTACTCCCTCTCCCTTTATCCTTTCTCAAAACTCACCCTAGTGACTCCCTTCATTTCATTTCCACTCCCTCTCCCTTTATTCCTTTCTCAAAACTCACCCTAGTGACTCCCTTCATTTCATTTCCACTCCCTCTCCCTTTATTCCTTTCTCAAAACTCACCCTAGTGACTCCCTTCATTTCATTTCCACTCCCTCTCCCTTTATTCCTTTCTCAAAACTCACCCTAGTGACTCCCTTCATTTCATTTCCACTCCCTCTCCCTTTATTCCTTACTCAAAACTCACCCTAGTGACTCCCTTCATTTCATTTCCACTCCCTCTCCCTTTATTCCTTTCTCAAAACTCACCCTAGTGACTCCCTTCATTTCATTTCCACTCACTCTTCCTTTTTCCTTTCTCAAAACTCACCCTAGTGACTCCCTTCATTTCATTTCCACTCCCTCCCCATTTTTTCCTTTCTCATAACTCAGCCTATTCACCTTTCACTGTTCTTCTCTCCTCCTCTAATTCTTCTTCCCTCTCACCTCATGAAACCTTGAGTTCATAAGTGCCTGCACTCCAAATTAGACTTATGTACTCCAAAATACTTA
Organism: Protopterus annectens; assembly: GCF_019279795.1. Lineage (NCBI taxonomy): Eukaryota > Metazoa > Chordata > Ceratodontiformes > Protopteridae > Protopterus > Protopterus annectens. The sequence continues at coordinate 209,217,489 of NC_056750.1, read as the reverse complement.
TGTTTTAATTTCCTTCAATGCTTTGTTACACCTTGCTCAAATGTTATTATTCTGTCTTCTATATTATTGTGTTTTTAGTAGTTTTGAAATTTGTATTGTACTTAACTTTGTTATTAGTTTTGTAATAATTGTATATGGAGCTTGTCTCCCTGGGCCTCCATTGAAAACAGGCTCATTTTGGCCCAATGGACTTTCCCAGTTAACAAACTGCAAATAAAATAAATAAATAAATATCAGCAAGCAACTGAAGAACATTATTATAAAATCTGAAGCACAGTACAGTGTTATGGCTGCTGTAGATACCAAAGGAAACTACAAATCTTTCTTTAATTAAATCAGAAAATAATGTCCAAAAATGCACAGAGCTCATCCGTGGTAATATCACATATTCTGATCCCTGGGATATAGCCAATGGATTAGGAAACAAATGTAGAGCTAATTTTACCCCACCTACCCATATTGTTGTTCCCAGTATTTCTGAACATTTAGTTTCTCCTGAAATCACCACAATCTTAGAATCTATGTCAAATGCTAAAATACTTCAGTAAGACCAGACACCATACCAGGCTACATTCTTATCAGTGTCAAGTACCAACAGCATCTGAGCCACTGCTGAAACTGCTCAGCCTCAACCAATATGCAGCATTTTTTCCTGATACATGGAGAACAGACTCTGCTACACAATGGTGGCACCTCTACAGACCCAGGTAATTATAGGCCCAACAGTCTCACCAGCCTTATATGAAAATCCATACAACATATAGAAGAACTCATTTCTGCAAATGTAGATAGCTTAACTGATCTGGACTCCAATCAGTTTGGTTGTGTGAAGGGTAGGTCCAATTTTCTGAATGTTGTAACTTTTCCTGAAAAGCTTACAGAGGCTGTGGACAATGGTCACTCAGTGCATGCTGCTTATCTCAACCTGGCCAATGCCTGTGTCACTATTCCCCATGCTGGTATTATTGAAAACTTAGACGAAGTTAATGCCAGTCCCTATGATGTTCACTTACTTTGTAAATTTGCTCTCCAGCTGATCCAGTTTGTGAATATTACTATAGTCTGTTTGAACTTAACAATGTATTGCTAGTGGAGTACCACATGATCAGTTCTGGACCCTCTTCTCTTTTGCATTTAATTTTAAAGGTACCCAAACCAGTATCCCAGAACTGTGATCAAACAAATTTGTGGGTGGCCGCAAGCTGGGTACTGTTATCCAATCATCCACTGACACAAAACAATTCCTCCTGCAAGGGCTGGAATATGCACATAATTGATGTACCAAAAATGGCTTCAAGCTAATTTCAAAACACTGCAGCATTGTAGTGCCTGTCAAAAAAGTTGCTCCCACATCATATGCTATAAATGGTGATCCTCTTCAGACAGATGTGGTCACAAGAGACCTAAGTAATTATGTGGCTAGTTCTCTCTCATTTTATCTTCATGTTTCCAACAGTCAAGAAATTATTCTATCTGACTCATTTAATCTGTAAGGGAATATCTTCAAGATCCAGGTAAGTCATCTTACCACCCTGCTCTACCCTTATCAGACCCATTATTGAATACAGTGCCCGCTTTAGTATGTATTAATTCAAGCATATCATTTAAATGGAAAAGCCCCAAACATTTCCAACCAAGAAAATTAAAGGTTTTAAATCCTTCAACAATCCTGATCAATAAGAATGAACGCATTATACTCAGTAGCCTAGAGGTTGCTCTGAGGTGACCTATGTCCATACTTCTCAACCTCTTAATGCAAAAAATCTGGACAAAGCCTAAAATAATAGGTTCATAGTTTAGTACTAGGCTAAGTGCCCTTGTGGGCCATTTTAAGCCTAGCCAATTACCCCATGTAAGAATCAAACCCTGCACCTTGTATCTGTAAGGTAAACACCTTAACCATTATGCCAGGAGGGACAAAGGCCCAAAAATAGGGACAGATTTTAAATATCGCTCTTATAAACTTAGAAAGCTCCTAGAACAACAGGATTTGTGTTAGCATGCATTTTATGAAGGATATAAAGTCTGAAACTCAAATATATGTCATCATTTGTGCATTATTTAATGCCTTCAGTCATCCATGATTTGCCAGAAAAAACACGGATTTTATAAACTACAGAAAAAATATTTGAGACAAAAATCTGGACATTCTGTGAAAATCTGTACAGTTGAGAGGCATGCCTGTGTCTTATTTTTGTTTTCTTTTGAGTCATGAAAGACACATTCTAATTTGGCATCCTATTTCTTCACAAAACCAGTGAATCCACAAGAAGTAACATTAGGGATCTAAATCTACACGAACAAATAACAAGACTCCTTGAAGGGATAGGTTCCTCTCTCAACATATTCCCAGCCTAGAAAATAAGTTACCACTACAGATCAAACAAAGTACTATTTTGACTACATTTAAAGGAGAACCACACCCACAGACTCAAAAAACATGTTTATTTCATCATGGTTTGGTGTTTCCTACATTTTAACATCACTCTGTGACTATTTACAGGTTTTTAAATATTTTTATACATAATTTCTGAGTCTGACCACATGGGGTCTAGCATCCTGAAATAATTCTGATTGTTTAGTCTGTCTCATAATGCAGTGCTTGACTGTAAAAAAATATGGCATTTATACCTATTTCTTCCTGAAGCTCCTGTCACTGCATTGATTTTACATGCATACACTGCTATCTTTCATTCAGTTAGTTTTAAGTAACATTTCATACCATTCAGTGACTACTTAAAACACAAACAGTGCAAATGCCACAAAACAGACTTTCAAAGTGCTTTTTACTGCTGCTGCTTTTTAGAATGGCCAAACTGCAGTGTTTTTGTGAAGCCTGAAACGTACTACTTTGACCCCTGTCCCATCCCCCTTTACACCTAACATCCCTAGCTATCAAAGTACTAAGGGTAATTTGACCTGTAAACTGCTGTGATTGACAGCCCACAGCAGGAGACTTGACTCATGTACCATTTCCTTGTTCTAGCCTTTACTTTCTGAATGGGTAGGGAAAGGACCAGGCAACTGTGACATCACAGCATGGGTGGGCTTTTAGGAAGGTCATGGAAATGTCAGTTTGAGGAAGGAATTGACCAGAAAACTACCTGTATCCATAGGTGTTGATGAAATCAATGAACTGGAGACTGCAGTAAACTTTATTAGGGCAGGACAAACGTTTTTTGAAAGTGAAACCACCGCAGTACAGTAAGGTACAGTTCTAATGGAGAAAAACAGCTGATTTAAAATATTTTACATGCTGTATTGTTGTTTATTCATAGCAGGGGTAGTCAACATGGAGAAAAAGGACAGAGAAGTTGAGCGTTTAATAGCAGAATCCCTGTGTTGTCCTTTAAGGCTTGTCTTGATGACTGGAAGGAAAGACACAATGTATCAATATGATTATTATGTACAGTTCTGCTTGCTTTTGGAGGCAGGTACTATTAACTGCTTGACTCCCATGACCACTTGCCTAGCATTATTCCCACATTCCTATATCCCTATATTTCCATGAACTGCACAGTTAATGTTGCAGCTATAAAAGCTAATAATACTAGTCATCAGGCTGTTACTGTGCCTGAAAGTGTACCAGTAGAATGTGATAATGCTAAACTGTTAATTTCTACAAGTGCAGAATCTGCATTCTGTAGTTGTACTGTTATCAAACTTATTAAATGTACTTGTGTGTTAGACTAGAATAAATTGCTATGAGTCTTAGACTCTGGGATCATGATTGCACTAGCTATACCAAAATATATGTGTAAGCACAAAACTGCTAGAAACCAAGAAATTGAAGTAATGTGTGTACACTTAGAAAAGAAAGAGTATTCTATAAACAAAGTAGAAATGCAAACTATTCTTGGTAAAGGGTTAGACTTTGTAGCTTTACTGCCTAATCTAACAAATTATGTGATAATTGGTCAGGACTTTCTGCAATTTAAAAAATATATGGAAAATGTATGAGTGGAGTACAACCTAAAGTGTTGTCACAGATGCACAGACACAATAAAGACTAGAAGCTTCCAAAGACACTGAAATTTGGATTTAGATAGGAGGAAGAGATACAACTGATGCTGAGACTCCATCAGTCAATGAGTCAAATTTGTAAATTAAATCAGTATGGAAAGTGATATGGACAAGCCTATAATTATATGAAAAGAATTAGGTATAAGAACTGAGAACATTGAAAAGATTTTTAAGCTTCTCTCTACTCTACCAGAACAGTGAGTTAAACTTATACTGAAGTGAGAGTTTAAGGTTAGAGTCAGTAGGAATAATACTGACCTGGAAAAAGAAAAAGACTGTTGCCCCATTTGGAAGAAAACAACTTTTAAGATCTACCCTTTTTACAGGATGAGTCAGGTGAATGGGATAAAGCTGTACCTGCCATTTTGGGAGACAATGCTATATCCTCTCCTTCACATAAGTATCTTAAGGAAAGAAACGCTAACACGGAAGATCTCCACACTACTTCTTGTGGTTGAAGATCTTCAGATGTTAATTTTAAGAACTTCTAGTGGGGCAGCAATTTGCTGAGCAGAACTCGAGAGAAAATACCATGAAGAGTAAAGAAACAACTGACCAGGACAGCCACAGTTCACATCCTTACTTTCAACTAAGAAATGATTTTCTGTACATGGTAAACAAAGAAAGGGGACAATTACTCAGCCAATTGTTAGCACCAAAGCCTTTCAGAACACTTTTGATGAAATTGGCTTATATACAGTTTCTGGAAGATTATCTATGGAATGGGCAAGACCAAGAATAGATTTATACCTATGAAGGAAGAAGAACATGTTGTACCACATGTCAAGAATGTCAAAAAGAGAGCACCTAATCCTGATGAAATGTTTGATGCAAACAATAAAAATCAGTACGGAGCCAACAGTCAATCCACAAAACCAAACAGCAGAAATAATAGAAGAAAAACCACCATGACTGAAGATTCCAAGTATAAAAAAGTCTTTTGCTAACAAGAGGTTAGTGCTTTCATCTAATAAGCACTTCTTCAGACCATACCATTAAAACTAAAACCCATCCTTATAAACATAATAGAAACAATTAATTTACATAGCAACCACAAATTAACATCCAAACAAGTTAATGCCTCAATTTGTGTAACTTTAAAATTGGCTTAAGGGAAGCACTATTATTCAAACCAAAATACTTATCTAATTACAAAATAATTATCCACTTTGTTTCAGCAGCTTTAGTTCGGTCTCTCAAAGGACCACCTCTTATATTCTTATGTACTAGCTGCAATAGCTGAAAAACAAAAGAATTACCAGGATTTTCTCTAATATGTTTTTAAGTGCATTATACTTCACATCTGTCCTAATTCACCCAAGTACATAAGAAATAAGATCCCCAAAGTGTTAATGTGGCATGTAGTACCCCTCACCCAATGGATGTTGTAGCCTGTGCTCATTAGCCTAGGGTTGCGTGGAGGTATGACAGACACCCAAACCCACATTGACACACATATTTTTATTTGAAATTTGGTAACCAGGAAAGTCTGACTGGGTAGAGATTATGCATTTTCAGTGGAGGCCTGTGAAAAAAGCTCCAAATAAAGACTGACAGAAAAGAATAATTAAATACAAGGCATTTAACAGTCAGAAATTTCATATGGTAAAAAAGTATATAGATTATAAAAAATACATAGTTGGATACAAGATTTTACTAGCAGGAATTAACAAGACTTTACAAGTAAGAATTAAACCTACAATTTATATTCTCATTGAAGGTGATACAAAGTGAATAGATTGATTGTTGGAGGGAGAAGAATACAGAGAGAAAGAGAATAAAAAGTGTAAACGTAGAGCGTTCTAGGTAGAAAGGTTATAGAAGTTATGGTGAAGAGAAAGAATAGAAAGATTAATAGGACTAGGAAGATATTAAAGACATGACAAAATGATAGTTAGGTATATACATAACACACACATACACACAGCCCCCTACTTACTCAATCCCAAACACGCACTCATCCATTCATCTATTCACAAACACACTTACCCCACCCCTTCACTATCCCCTTATGCAGTCTCCCAGGCAGAGAACTGCACAGACACACACACACACACACACACACACACACACACACACACATGCACACACACACACACACACACACACACACACACACACACACACACACACACACACACACACACACACACACACCTTCTGGCCCAACCCTACTAATAAATGCCCCAGTAATTAACTGTTCCAGGATGGCTAAACAGGGCATTCTTGCCATGTTCACTTCTGAAATATGGTAAGGATGGCCGAGCTAATCTACACAACTGAGCAATTTCATTAATGACAACGCATGTAAATGCCTTCCTAGAGGGTGTTCTGGAGGAGAGAGTACGTGGCAAATCAGCACTTGCCCTTCCTCTGACCAGCTCATTAGCACACATAGTGGCTGCGGTGCCAGCCTCAGGTGATGCTACATGGCTTCATGCTAGCAGTGTGCTGCAGGTAGAGCTGTCTCTAAATTCAAAAAGCTTACTACAAAGGTGCATCTGTTACCCTACCTTTATGAATTCCAGCCTATAACATTACAAGAAAAATCTAGCCAGGCTAGCATTTCCACTGTGTGATTTGTCTTCTATTAGAGGCACATAGGATGTATGCAAGTGACCCCTTAAGGGCATCAGGTGTTTCACCTATATGGCAAATCTGAATGCCCATGTTTTTTTTTTTTTCATTTTAAATCCGTTATGGGCAAATTCAGGCCAATAAAACCAAACCCCACTAGCTGTGGACATGCATGTTTCAGACTTCTTATGGCTTCATCAGCACAGCATAAGTGGACTGTTTGGCTAAACTTTAGAAACACAGGGTTGTCATACCCAGCTGATGTCCATAACCATTAGGGTGTCTGCAAAATCTTAGAAATCTGCAATAAAGCCAAAAAAACTCATTAAACTACACAAAATTTATTACCATCAAAACCTGCAATAAAAACATACTCACAACCCCCAAAGGTTCAGGGCTACAATAAACTCCATATTTCAACCAGGTAAAACTGCTACCCCTAGACCTGCAACAGTAAACAGTCATGAAAATATTCCCACTCAGTTCAATAAATATTTCAGCAAAAGAGTTCAGGCCCTTGCTGAAACCCAAACTAATGGAAGGTCTCCCATATAATACCACTACACAAGGGTGGCAAACTACCGGCCAACTGCTATTTTATCACCCTTGTCAAAAGTATTACAAAGAGTTGTTCACACACAAATAATTGACTACCTTCCAAAAAACAACCTGCTATCTAAATTTCTGCATGGCTTTAGACCCTTCCATAGCACCACCACAGCCCTAATGTCCTTTACCAACACAGTTAGCCACCACAGAAACAACGGCAAGCAAGTCTCTGCCCTTTTTTTAGATCTGTCTAAAGCTTTTGACATGGTCAATCATAGTAAACTCCTTAAAACACTATCCACCCTAAACATCAGCAACCCCACTATCTCATTGTTTAAAAACTACCTATATGGACGCCAACAAGAAGTAAAATGGCAAAACCAACTATCCTCTCTCCTGCCAGTATCCTTAGGTGTCCCTCAGGGCTCCATACTTGGTCCACTACTATTCTCTCTATTTACCAATCAGCTCTCAACCTCCACCCTCAATGCCTCAGTAGTACAATATGCTGGTGATACTACCATCATGTGTGCAGCCCACACAATAGATGACCTCCAGTCCCTAACGCAAAACTGTTTCGCAGAAGCAGGGACATGGTTCACTAACTCCCAGCTTATCCTAAACCCAAATAAAACAAAACTACTTCTTTTCAGCCCTTGCAGAACCCCCCTTAGGCAAAAACTTTACCATTATGTCCAACAATAAAACCATGATCCGTCCTACCTCCCATACCAAATTGTTATATGTAGAAATAGACAACCTTAGATTTGACATCCACATAGCCCAAACTATAAAGAAAGTTTACAGAAAACTAGGAATCCTCTATAAGAACAAGCAATTTCTCACTAAACACACCAAAACCACTATAGCCAGGAAACACCTACTGTCTACCCTCCTCTATGCATCCTCAATACTAACTAACCTCCACAAAACTGAACTGAACAGATTGGAATCTTGTTATAAGAAGATTGCCAGATTAGCTACTGAATCCCAGTATAGGACCCATTACTGTGAAGCTCTGAAACAACTAAACTGGTTTGAACTGCCTCAACATATGAAACTCAATCGGTTGGCATTAGCTTACAAACTGTACTACTACCCAGCTAAACATCCAGCACTCCAGAACCTAATTAAACCATATTCTACATCAAGAACCTTAAGATCTAGTACCCAAAACGACCTGGAAGTCATCAAAATAAATAATGACACAGGTAAATCTCTCTTCAATTACCTTATTTCCAAGACCTGGAATACCCTACCTACCCATTTGACCTTCATTAGATCCACTACAACATTTAAAAAGCACATCAAAGTGCACTACACGAATAACTGTGTTTGTGCTTGTTTCCCACCTTTCCTGTAACTAGTCTAGTCCAGATACAGATATGCTGTAAACAGGTCGGTTTGTAAGCTTCTGAGTGGTGCCAAAGTCTGCTCTTCAATGTTTCCCTTAGATCTACTAGTTCTCTACTCTCCTGCCCTTTTACTAGCTTATTAGACTAGCACTTTACCAGACTTCTTGTAACAATTATTGTAGCACACAAAAGTGCTACCAGCACTAAACATTCTACAAGAAAACAGCTCCAGTACTTATTATTAATGCCCACCCCTTCAGGCATGTCTAAAGGTCAGTTCACTGTGCATTCTCCTATTAACCTGGTGAATTTGGGCATCCTGAGGTAATGTAGCAACTGCCTCATGTACACTGACAACCCTCTCCTCTTACCTCACAACACTCAGACTAGTGAGAGATGCACTTATATATCCAAATTGGAAGCCACGCACTCTCCAGCCAAGACCAGAATAGTCAGTCAAAAGGAGAAGATCAACACTTGCACCACACCTCATGGGACACATAGCCCTCCAGAACACACACCGGCACTGCCTTCACATAAAAACACAAACCGCACACCAACCTTTGAGGAGGCTGTCAATAAAAATCTATCCAAACAGCATAGACCTCCAAGACAGAAATGCATTCAACCATCACAACATAACACTAATCATGAAACACATAACGTTCCTAAACAGCATACCACTCAACCAAAGCCCTTAAGGTAAAACAGCATGCCCAACACATTAGTCATAGGTGACTCGATAGTGAGGAACACTGATGTCCCACTCACTAGGTTGAATAAGGAGAAAGTAACAGTCAGCTGCCTGTCAGGTGCCAGGATCTGCCACATAACACATGCACTCAGGTCCCTCAACAACAGGTACAAATATGACTCTGTCATTGTACATGTGGGTGTGAATGACCTGAGACATACCTCCCTGGACTACATAAAAATAGACATGGAGAAGCTCTCAGATTATGTAGCCCAGGCGGATATGACCCTAGCCCTGAGCAGTATCCTATCATCACCCAGAATGATACCACAGTACAAGCAGAAAATGATTGATTTCAACAACTGGCTAAGTTTCTGGTGTCATTTTAAGGGGATCCAGTATCTGTCTTCCTGGGATGACATAATTGACAGGCCTCTATGCTTTGCCAGAGATGGCCTGCATCTGTCACCCCTGGGCTTCCAGATACTGGCAAAGGCTCTTGCCACCCCTATAGTGCCTTTTTTAGGTGGTGTTCCAAAGACCAAATTACCACAGTAATAGCTACAAACAAATGCAATCTGAGCATCATGTTGCTCAACGCTAGAAGTCTAAATCTCAAAATGCACTCACTTGAAGCACTCCTTAAAATGTGGAACATCGACATTTGTGCCATAACAGAGACCTGGTTCAAGGCAGAAGAAAGCACCCCTGCACTACCAGGCTATAACTCATTCCATACCTTTCGGCCCCAAAACTTTGACGGAAGCTCCAAAAATGGTGGTGTTTTCATATTCATAAAGGATACACACACCTCCAGACTAGTAGCCCAACATAATGCATCTGAGATACTTCAGGTGCAGCTAACACTGAGTAATACACCGATTCAGGTCATAGCCTGCTATAGGTCCCCAACCATGTCCCAAGACTCACACTCCACTTTCCTAAGCACACTGGAGAATATTAGGGTCCAACCTAACACTCTTATACTGGGTGACTTCAACTACCCCTCCAATAACTGGGAAAACTACTCATGTACCAATACATTTGCCCAACGTTTCCTGGAATTCATTAATTCCAATGCCCTGGACCAGCTCATTCTTATCCCCACTAGAGGTAGCAATATCCTTGACCTGGTCATTACTAACATGGGTGACCGTTGCTCTACACCAATAGTCAACTCCTCCTTGGTTTGATCCGACCACAAGCTAATCACCATCAAAATCCACATCCCTCCCACCCCCCCACCTCCCTGCAAAGGTAATCACCATAAAAAACTTCTCCAAAGCTAACTTTTGGCTTCTAAAAACAGAGGCGGCTAACTTCATGACACCCATGCAAATGGAGATCAGTTGCATGACCGCCAAATCATACACCAATGAACTGTACGAACACGTACACAAATGCATGGATCTTGCCATACCCAATAGAACCAAGATGCTCTCCTCCAAAAAAGGAAGACAATCTGGTGGTCCCCTGCCATAAACAAACTTAACAACAGAAGGAGGAAACTGATGCGGAATAAGGTGAAGTCCCAAGACTGGAAAAACTCCCTTATCAGCCAAAAATAAAGTTGAGATCCCTCATCAAATCCTCTGAAGCTAGCTATGAAAACAGAATTGCAGCAGATAGTAAAGACAACAACAATGCCGTCTATGGTTATGTAAAGAGTCTCCATGGCAATACCCAGATTTGCTCTCAGCTACTGCACAATGGTGCCTCCTATACCGAGCCTACAGATATTGCCAATATACTGGCGGACAGATTCAGTGCCAACTTTACCCCTCTCTCCCTCCCAAAAGACCAATCATAATACCAGTAGATTGCCGGACACCCAGTATTACTGCTGCACAGGTTAAAACAGCACTGTCCAAGGCCAAGAATACAGCTTCTATGAGACCTGACAATATCCCTGGCTGTGTTCTACATGAACTACAGAGTGAACTGGCACCTCACCTGTGTGCTCTGTTCAATCACAGCCTCACCTCAGGCTTTGTCCATACTGAATGGCACACTGCTGCAGTCATCCCTCTCCACAAAGGAGGAGCGACTAAAGACCCTGGAAATTATCGCCCCATCAGCCTGACAAGTCTGATATGCAAAGCTATGGAATGCATCATCATGGGCCTAATAAACAAGGATATAGGGAATCTCCAAACTCTGGATCCCACACAGTTTCGTTTTGTGAAGGGTAGATCATGTCTGCTCAACTCGGTCAACTTCTTTGAGTCAGTCACCAGAGCTGTGGATGAAGGCAAGGTGGTTCATACAGCCTACCTTGATCTGGCAAAGGCCTTTGATACCATTCCCCACTCAGGAATCATAGAAAAACTCACTAAGCTAGGCATCAACCCCTATATCACTAGGTGGGTTGCGAACTGGCTCACAGGTAGAACCCACAGTGTGAAAGTAGCTGACCCCAAGTCAGACTGCCGACCAGTCATGAGTGGAGTCCCACAATGTTCAGTCCTGGGTCCTCTCCTGTTTGGTATCTACTTCTCTGAAGTCCAGGCCAACACAAAGGAAATCTGGCTGACAAAGTTCGCAGACAATTGCAAATTGGGAGCTATTATTAACTCCCTGAGTGATGTTGACATCCTACAGAAAGGCCTCACTGAGACCAACAACTGGTGTCAGAACCATGGCCTACCACAAAATTTGGCCTCATCCCCTTTGGGAAAAACCTGATTCTCATGAATTACCACATCGAACACAGAAGGCGTTATAAGAGATCTGGGAACACAGGTTGACAGCAACCTCTCTTTTGACCTCCAAGTTGCCACTGTGGTCAGTAAGTCCTTCTATGTGGCACATCTCATTGCTAAGGGTTTTGCATTCAGGAAGAAAGAGGTCATTGTCTCCCTCTACTCTTCCCTCATTAGGCTAATCATTGAGTACAATGCCCCATTTGGCATGTACCTCACTAAACACCTGCAACAACTGGAGAGGCTGCAAAAGTGCCTCACAAAGAGGATCCTAGGCCTTAAACATCTGTCCTATATGGACAGACTAAAAAACTCCAACTATTCTCTGTCTCATATCGCCTACTTAAAGGCAATCTCTGCTTGACTTACAAAGCCATGTCCGACCCACCTCTGTTAGAAATGCTACATCTAAAGAAATTCCAATCCCTCCACACCACACTCTCCAGAGACCTCAACCTCATTACCACAATCAACAAAATATGCTGGAGGGACAGGTTCATAACCTAGAGCGTGCCCATGCTATGGAATAGACTTCTCATACATGTCAAGCAGAGGACCTCACTCGCCCTCTTCAAGAGAAATCTTGATGAGTGGATGGGAAATAGAAAATTCACAATGGAAGAAGCCAAGAACCCGCAGGGAGGCCAAAGTGCACGGATTGGACCAAGATACTCCAAAATCTAGAAATAATCCGGAACATGGAAGGATGGCATAAAATAGATTCAATTTATTGTGGCATATCAATAAAGCACACAAAGGATGAAGCAAACCAGTTTTGGCTAAAATTAGCCTTCTTCAGTGCAGCAAAAACAAGTTACAAAACGACTAAATACCCACATCTTTATATATATATTTTTCAAGCCAACAAACTTGATGACAGTACAACACTGATTGGTTCAAAAATAATTAGATTAACTCATTCAAGTCAGGTTAGAATAATATAATTGACATGATATACCAAACTTACCCTTCCTATTCATTATACTGTCAAAAATCAGTTCAGTTAAGTCCAGGTTTGAATAAAGCACCTAACCTGATAATCCAACCTGACTCTTTTTGGTTCAAAAGATTGTGCCATCCAGCTTTACATGATCTATTCGCTACAATTTTGTCTATGATCACAAAAGAAAATTTGGCAGTTTTATGTGTAAGAGTATGTTTATACAATGCATTTGAGACCCTTTTATTCCTAATATCACTTAAGTGTTCACTGATTCTATGTCTAAATGGTCTTGAAGTTTGTCCTACATAAAAAGAAGAACAAAAACAAGTAGCTAGATATACAATCCAATCGCTGCTACAGTTTCCAAAGCATCTGATGTCATAAACCCTAGATGTATTACTACTAGAAAACTCTTAGTTGGAAGTATATGTGTACATGCACTACAATGGCCACAGGCAAAGCATCCTACCAGTACATTATCAAATAATGTTTTCTGTTGTAAAATGGGGGCCGAATAACGTTTATAATGTGTGAAATATGAAATGATGGTTCTGCCTCTGCAGAACGAAAACTGACACCTGGGCTTTAGCACTTGACTGAGTTTATCCTGAGTTAATGAAATATCCCAATGATTATTGACAATATTCATAAATGTTTCAGTATTATCACCGAAAGTAGTAACAAATCTAATAGGTTGTTCAGTGTATCTATTATTTTTTATTTCTGTACTTTCATATTGCAAGAGTTTATCCCTGTCCTGTATATTTGCAAAATCTTGTGCCTGAGCTATATTTTTCTGATGGTAACCCCTCGAAAGGAATCTTTGAGTGAGATCCTTTTGGCAGGTGCTGTGGGTCATTGCAGAAGAGCAAATATGCTTAATGCATAAGTATTGGGACTTAGGGATATTGTTGATGATGTGGCAAGGGTGATAACTGGAGGCATATAACAAAGTATTGTATTCAGGGAATTTTCTAAACACTTCCGTCTCTAGTGTGTGATCCTGTTGTCTTGTGATTTTTACATCCAAAAAAGTAATATGATGATATTCAATATGGAGTGTAAACTGAATCCCCCATTTATTTTCATTGAGGTATTTGACAAATTCTTCCACATATTCTCTATCACCCTGCCACACCATCCAACAGTCATCCAGATATCTTCTCCAGATGTCTATTTCTTCCAAAAATAAGTTGTGATTGGAATCATATATAAGATGCTCCTCCAAGTAACCCATAAATAGGTCGGCATAAATGGGGGCAAAAGATGTCCCCATAGCCGTACCCTGTACCTGCCAATATGGCTTATCATGGAAATAAAACACATTTTTTTGAAAGCACGTGTTCAGTTAAACATACCAGCAATGTGATAAATCCAGGAGCATATAATTCAGATTTGTCCAACCAAAATTGTATTGCTTGTAAGCCTGCCCAGTGTGGAATATTAGTATACGGGGAGGTGACGTCGAGTGTACAAAGGTACCAGCCTGGATCCAACTGTGTATCCTGTATGATGTTAAGAAATTGTGTAGTGTCTTTTATTCTTGATCTAACCATTGGTAATAAAGGTTGTAAAAATTCCATTAGGAATGCAGAGAGGGTTTCAGTTAAAGATCCCCTTCCAGACACTATCGGTTGTCCTGGTGGGTTTGTCAAATGTTTATGTATTTTCGGAAGCAAATACAAATACTGTGGTACGGGATCCTGAACCTTAAGTTGATTGCAAACCTTTAGACTGATTATGTCCTGCTTAGTGGCTAGATCTAAGAAGGAATCAATTTTTTTTTTTGAAATTTGGAGTTGGATCTACCGGCATATGTATGTAAAATTGGGCATCTGACAGTTGTTTAAAGGCTTCAGCCTGATATTTGTCAGAATCCATCACTACAACGCCACCTCCCTTATCTGCAGGCAAAATAACCAAATCTGAATTTTTACCAAGAGATTGTAAAGCTCACTGTACATCTTTTGACAAATTATGTTTAACAAACTGATTTTCATGAGAAAAGTGAAGATCTTTTAATATACATTCCCTAAAAACTGCAACGTGCTTATCCATGGGAGGCATAAATCCGGATTTCCCAAACCAGAAACCAGCCAAACCCTTAGTATCCTATGCATCAGAAAAAATATTTTGAGATTTAATAATCTACAGAACTCGTTAACTTCATTAACCAATGTATGTTCAGGAACATGAAAAGTCGGCACAAAATTGAGACCCTTATTCAAAAGTTTAATCTCTGTATCAGGTAATTCGTGTGAAGAGATATTGTGTACATTATTTACTGAGATACAATCTTCTCCAATAGTTGTTGAATACTGTGACTTTTCTTGATGTTTTCTCCACCCCCTTTTTCTTTTCCTAAACCCAAAGGGGCTGCATTGGGTTTCTTCTTGGCTACCGGTGACTTTTGGGCAAAAAAAGAATCTAAATCAGTGGCTGAGGAAGAATCATCCTCTGAGATATCACTATATGTTTGATCTGTTTTGCGCAATATTGATCTAGGTCTCTTTTTTCTGTTGGTTGTTTTAGTGCCAGGTTCAGAGAAACATACACTTTTTTGTACTACAAAAGGTTTTCCTTTTTCATAATCAATGATGTCTCTTTGGAACGTCTGTGTCTTTTTCTTTACCAATTGTTCCTCAAGGGCCAAGAGATCTTTGGCCAAATCATTTAGATGAATATCATAAAAAGTTTCTGTCTCATAAGTTTTAACCTGTTCGCAAATAGTGGTGACTTCACCTATATTTTTATCTATTGTTCTCTCATAATATGCAATCAATGTTTCTACCAGAAGCATAGATGTTTTGTGTTGTGCATGTGCCCAATCTTGAGCAAGTTGGTCACATTTGACCATCCAGAGGTTGAATTCTGACCCGTATACCTCTTGGTGTTATATCTTTAAGCTTATAAGCTTTAAATAGTTTAAGATGCCAAATATTGGCTCTAAGCGTCTTCATGTATTTTGTAAGTCTTTGAAATAACATATCACATAGATGTGATGGATCATCCTTATCTATATTATTATTCCCTGAACTAGAGGTTTGGAAGCCAAAAATTTCTAAATTAGCCCTATCAGCTGATAGCCCCTGTAATAATTTGGTAAGATCCATATTGGAAATGTTATATGATTAACTAATACAATATAGTTATATGACCAACAATTAAAAGTTGGTATAAACAGTAAATATGCAATACAAAAATAGAGCAAAAGAAGGCAGAAAAAAGCATATATAGCCATCAAGCACTCAAACCTACATCTATAATGCACAACTAGTTAAACAACTGTGTGCTTATTCAAAAATATACTTGAATCAATACTTCCTATATTCAACATCCTAGCCATCATGGTTCAGAAAATCAACTTAGTCAGTAGAAATGTTTTGTATATCATGTGTAGACTCAAAATAAAGTCACCTATATATAAATAGAAAATTCACCCCAGGGATCACTCCAGTGGCTTTACTTGACAGAGGCACTGGGAACTAAGGTCGGGTGGCACAATGCCAGGGTAATCATATGGGCTAGGCTTGTAAAGGCCCCAGGGCCATTAGCCTAGTGCACACCTATGAACCTATGAAGCTATGAACTGATTATGCTCCTGTAATGCACCAAGATAAACACTTAATCTTTTTCACCAAAACCCAATATGCCATACCGTTTTCTTTTCGACCAACATAACTAACCAATCTGCATTCTTGTAAAACCCACTAGTCTTGTCTCTACTTGGCTTATACTGATCCAAAATATTGAACGATTTTACCACCTAAACATTATGTTCACTACTCAAAATTGTGTTATATCGCCACCTCACAACGCTCACCTCTCTTATGCCAGTACACCCAGACTACTAGTAACATCTTAACTAGCCACAGCAACTCAGTCATTACATCATCTTACCACTCTTACCCACTAACATCCTCCTGGCTGATATCAACCCAAGCAGAGGACTGTAGCATAAGATATTTCCCATTTATAATACCATGATAACTTGTACATGTGATTAGATAGACGTACCATCAACACTAATGCAAAGAAAATATATTGTGTTTACTATGTACTATACAAAATTACAACCCAATGTTTCTCACGTGTATTCTACGAGTATTTGGTCATTGACTATGTTATAACTTGATTACCATGGACTATGTATTGTTTTACTTCACGTGTTTGTTTCATGTTTTGTCTGGAGCTTTTCTGCCCGGGCCTCTGCTGAAAATGGACCTGTGTCCAGTCAGATTTTCCCGGTAAACAAATGTAAAATAAAATAAATAAATAAAATATCCCAATTAACACAGTGTAAACTCTAGCCTGGCTAGATTTTGTTTTAGTTTTTACTGACTGGTTTGTCTGTGTGAGCTTTTTACTACTTGTTTTAG
Source organism: Protopterus annectens (assembly GCF_019279795.1). Taxonomy (NCBI): domain Eukaryota; kingdom Metazoa; phylum Chordata; order Ceratodontiformes; family Protopteridae; genus Protopterus; species Protopterus annectens. The sequence goes on along the minus strand of NC_056750.1, from coordinate 209,200,267 downwards.
CATCAAAAATGAAAACATGGATGCTGAAAACATTGATCTTAAAAGATCGAAACCTCAGAACATCGAAAAACACAAAAACACAAGAAATATTTTTTCCAGGGGGACACCCCTTACTGCTTATATATGCCAACTCCAAGATCACATTACAGTGGAGAAAGGCAAATTACACAATCCCTATTGTTCTATTATCTCATAGGGTCATATGATCATGGGAGATTACTAGGCTGTTGACCCAATGGTCATTTTAAGCCTAGCCGTTTCAACTCAATGTAATACCATAGAGGTACTAGTCAATACCCAAGATTGCATTTAATGATGACTGCCCATGTCCAGGAGGGTTGTGGCATTATCCCTGCTAAGAATTTATGGTGCCCCATCCACTCATCCAGGTTCCTCTTGAACAGTGTCATAGAGGTGCTCTCACTCAAAGAAAACTTGGTACTCTTTGATCAAGTTCACTTCTAATGAACAGAACCAGCTTTTTAGCTTTTTCAACACAAACATATTTCGATGAAAGGCTTACTTACACATCTATGTAAATATATATATATATATATTCATATAGTGGTAAAGTTTATTTCATGATTTGACTTTTGATATAATCGCAAATCACTGAAAAAATTCACTGAAAACAGATTTCATATAAAATATATTTGGTTGAAACATAATGTATATAAAACTATATTAGGCTATAGACAATTACTTAAGATCATGTGAATTACAAACTCTACGTATACCTTGCTAATGCCCACTCTTATGTTGTACCCCCATCTGCTGGCGTTTATGATTGTGTGTCAGCAATGAGTTATGGTTTGTGGTGGGGTTTTTTTTCAAATTTTTCCTTGGTTGGTTGCCCATGGAGTTAGTATATGTAAGTAAGGGTGTGTGTGTGGTGGGGGTTGGGGGGGGGGGGGTCACAGGCGGTTTGCCCCATGCAAAAAAAAAAAAAAAAACTTTTGTAAGAGTATTAGCATTATATGAAATTTCCCATGAAATTAATTCAGTGAAATATTTTTTTGAATTAATTTTTTCAGTGATTTTTGATTAGATAAAACGTTCCGTTCTTGTTATCTAAATGTATATGGTCAGACTTTGTATGCGCTCTGTTAGATCGATCATAAATACCTTGACTTTTGTATTTGTCTGACCATGTATATGTACTTTTGTAATAGCAGTGTATGCAAATCTTTAGTTAGATTCACTTACACTGCTATTGGTTTGAGGCACTGCAGGTGTTTTATGTGAGATCGTACATAGTGAGTTACGGGAGTGGACTTTGAAACGGTGAAGTACAAGTAACCCAAAGGTATATCATTATTGCTGTAAACAGTATATATATAAAACTTTTATAGTGAATGCAGTGTATATGAACACTATTACTTTATGCGGAAATTTTTTTAGCAATAGTAAAAGCAGGTTTTCTTAATTATACAATTATGGCTATATAAAAGAAGGGGCAAGAAAGGCCCTGTAGAGCTTGTTTTCTCTTTATGACGTTTTGTTGTTGTTGTTGTTATCATGAGCAGCAGCTCTGGAAGTGAGACATGTTACCCACACTCACATCCCTATCACTAGCTCTACTATCGCTAACCTTTCTAACTTCCTTACAAACAGACCTACCACTGCACAACTACTCCTATCACACTACCCCACCCTCTCAAACCCACTCACACTTCTACATCTGCCCCACAATCATAAATCTTACAACTACATATTACTCACTAACAAAAATGGCAGCATCTCACCACACTAAGAAAAACTCTCATAGATCAAGCTCACAAACAATTAATATTAAAAAACATATACACCTACAAACTCTGCTAACCTCTGGAACCATTCACCCAAATCCAGGTCCCCTCTCAGGCAGACAAACATCTGACCTGCTGATCCTAAATCTCAACATAAGAAGTATTACCAACAAGCTAACAGACTTACATGCATTCATAGCCCACTACAACCCTGATGTACTCACCATTACAGAGACCTGGCTTAAACCCAGTATCCAAAATGAAGACGTTCTTCCCCCAGGGTATAATACACTTAGATCTGATAGAACAAACAGGAAAGGTGGAGGAGTAGCCATTCTTTTTAAAAACACCCTTAACATCCAGCTTCTGCACACCACACCACCCACTTTTCAAAATGCTGACGTCCTATTTTCTGTACTATCCATAAGAAACACCAAGAAGATCAATATAATATGCTGCTACATTCCTCCAGGCAACAACTCACTCATAATAGAAGACATCCTACACTGGACAAAGGACAATATACCTCAGGAAACAATCCTACTAGGAGACCGTAACACAGACTGGGCAGCTTATAACTCCAGCAGCCCCTCTACACATATCAATCTATATGGGTTCTCTCAATTAATTGAAGAACCAACTAGAATAGATAAGAAAACAAAGAAAGAATCCATACTGGACTGGACACTAACCAACTATCCCAAACAAAACTATACAGTAGGCTGTCTCCCAGATGACCTAAGTGATCATCTCCCCACCTTCCTACTCCACAAACACTCCAATCACCCCAAACCAATAGTCAACAAACTCGTACAAGATGACCGCAACCTTACCCCACAATACCTAAATACTGTCCAAAGCCACCGCAACTGGGAACCACTATGGACACTTGGGTTAGACCAGGCAGTAGACTACTTCAATACTACCTTCTCTAACATCCTTAACAGTCTAGCTCCCAGCAGAAAGATCAGAGTTAAAGCCAACTACGCACCCTGGCTAAGAAGGGACACCAGAGCCATACTAAAAGTCAGAGATAAAGCCTGGAAAACTGACAAAACCCCTAGCTCCAGGCAATACTATCAACAGCTTGTAAACAAGGCCAAGATTGAATCCAAAATAAACAAACAAAACTATTTTCTTAACGCCCAAAGGAAATATTCAAATAATCCACAAAAATTCTGACATGCCATTAACTCCCTACTAAAGCCAGACAAAACCACTACTCCCACACACAGCTCTACTAACAATACCCTAGACATAGCTTCTAAATTTAATAAACATTTTACTAAATCCATCTTAGCCCTGTCCAGTCAAATAACTAAAAACAGTCTACCTCAATTACAACCCAACCAATCCCACATCACCCCCTCTTTCAGCCTATCACCATTGCCCACCTTAACTATCAAAAAACTCCTCCTAAAACTAAAGCCAACCACATTGGCAGCTGATAACATACCTGCTGCATACCTAAAAATGGCTAGTGACTCCCTATCATATCCTGTCTCCATCCTAATCAACCGCTCCATACTAGAATCCTACATACCCAAACTCTGGAAAGTATCTCACATCATTCCTCTCCATAAAGGAGGTAACTCCTACAAATTCCCCAACTACCAACCTATTGCCATCCTTTGCCCCTTATCCAAAATTCTTGAGAAATGCATCCACTTGCAAGTGATGACATTTCTTAACACACACAATCTACTATCTACCACACAACACGGTTTCCGTCCACATCACAGCACGACCACAGCCCTTCTATCCTTCACTAATCATATAAACCTTCACAGGAATAATAACAAATATGTCAGACATTTTCCTAGACCTCTCAAAAGCATTTGATATGGTCTCCCACTCCATTTTACTAGAATCACTAACATCATTATCCTTCACCTCCTCCACTACAGCCTGGTTCAGAAGCTACCTATCTGACAGGCAACAATCAGTCCAATGGAAAGGAAATCTGTCTACACAACTTCCAACCACCATAGGAGTCCCACAGGGCTCTATACTAGGCCTGCTATTGTTCTCTTTTTTCACAAATAATCTCAATAGCCCTACACAACATGCCACACTCATACAATATGTGGATGATTCAACCCTGATCTGCTCCGCTTCATCTCCCACCACCCTACATACACTCACTCAAGATACCTTTATCTCAGTAGAAAAATGGATATCAGGTATCCAACTAATTCTAAATCCCAAAAAGACAAAACTGCTACTATTTACCCCTAATAGGTAAAAAAAACCCTCTCCTTTACCATAACATCTAAGGATGGCACCACCATCTTCCCTTCTAACCACACCAGATTTCTGGGCATTGAAATAGACAATAATCTCCACTTTGATATTCACATCTCATATACCGTAAAACTAGTACACAAACAGTTAGGCTCCCTATACAGGCATAAGTCCTTTCTCTCACTAAAAGCAAGAGTCACTCTTGCACAAAGCCACCTCCTCTCAACACTATTATATGCAGCACCAATTCTTACCCAAATCAGACAATGTGACCTAGACAAACTAGAATCATGCTACAATAAAATAGCCAAGTTTGCTACTAACTCATCCTATAGAACCCATCACTGTACTGCAATTAAATAACTTAAAATGGCTTGAACTACCACAGCTACTTAACTATCACCAGCTGGGCACAGCCTACAATATTCTCAAATATCCTGAAAAAAAAACCTCATTATCCAACCTACTTACTGTCTATACTGCAAACCGGTACCTAAGATCTAGTGAAAAATCTCTCCTCTCCATCACCAAGGCTAACAGTAATGCAGGGAAAGCGCTCTACTCCCACACCATTGCCAGAAATTGGAACCCTCTTCTCCCTATCCTTGTCCACTGCACCCTCCACATTCATATTCAAAAACTCCCTAAAATCACACCTTCTTAGTACCTGGTTATGCCCTTGTATCACATAACCCTACCTACACTGCTATTAACTCCCCAAACTCCTCTCTGATCACATCTCTGATCCACATCTGAAAGGGTACTTTTAACTGTAGTATCTTACTTGATATATTTTCTTCTGTTACCAATGTATAACTGACATTGTCTTTTTACCTATGTTCTATATCTTCTTTTACCTATAGTGTTTCATTAATTTCTTGTTATATTACTATGCTCAGCATATATGATGAAACCTGTTTTGTGTATTATGCTGAATGTACTGTATTTGTATAACTTAATGCCGGAGCTTTTCTCCCCGGGACTCTGCTGAAAATGGACCTGGTCCAGTCGGAATTTCCTGGTTAACTAATGTAAAATAAAATAAATAAATATACAAATAAATAAAATATTAGGAGGAAGTTAGAATTTGTTTCTGTCAAGAATCACATTCAAAGGATTCTGGCATGTTAAAATGACCCTTACCTTAAAACAGAGCACATTTTTAGCTTGCAATTGCATTTAGTAATAACACTAACTTTTTTCTTTTCGCTTTCAGGGTGAAAAGTAACTCCTAAAATTTGCCAGCCAGCACATAGAAGTCCACTGTGAAAGCTTGACTTTGCATTCACTTGGCAGGGACATTTGCTTCATGTTGATAATGCCTTTTCAGGGACTCATGAAAACTAGGGTTCATTTCTGTGATTAATAACAAGCCCCAGCATTATTATTGTTTTCATGTTGTGTTTTGTTTTCATTTTGAAACAGGTGCATGTATGCAAGTGGTAAACAAATGTAAAGCAGTTAATTTTTTCCCCAAAGTAATTCCTTACAATCGAATCCATTGATAAATTAAGGATTCTCACCCATGTCAAGGCAGGGTGTACTAATTTCAGCAAAACATTAGCAGCTGCTTGTTTACACTTATGCGTACCACAGAAATTTTAAGATATAGCCTAGGATTCAAAGAATTCCTTTTCATCTCCACTTATTCCCCAACATAAGCTGGTCAGTTAGGGTGATGGAGCTAAATGCTGATACAAGAACATGGTAAATACCTCATTAGAGGTTCATTAAAATGTCTCTAAAATGAACACTGCACTGTCACACCTGACAAAATTAGTGTTCTCCTTAGCCAGGCACCCCCTAAACACACACACACACACACACACACACACACACACACACACACACACACACACACACACACACACACACTCACGCACACACATATATACAAACAAACACTGTAGGTTCATAGGTTCATAGGCATATATGCTAGGCTAACAACCACTAGGGTTCTTATAAGCCTAGCAGTGCAACCAAAAATGTGTCCCACAAGTTATATGTTTTAGATGTTTATATAGGGAGTGATTATTGGTTACAACATTATTTACTGACTGTCGCTGTCCAACTCAGATGTCTATGCCAGACCAGGTGTGAATTTTCCATTTCCCATTCACTTGTCCAAGTTATACTTAAATAGGGTTAGGGAGCGACTTTGTTTCACATGGATGGGGAGTTTGTTCCAGAGCAAGGGAATTTTATGAGCTACGTATCTGTCTCTCCATGTCCTACTTACATTGCCAGCAAAATTTAGGTCTTTAGCTCTAGTAGTTCTGCAGATTTTCAAAACGTTCATCAGAGCAGCATCCAAGAGCCTTGTATGCCAGGCATAGATCACTTCTCGGTAGTCTGTAGGAGACCAGGTATATTGATGGTGCTTTGAGACGATCCACATAAGACGTTGTGTTTATGACCTGTATTCTTTTTGTAAGAAAACTTTGCAGACATTCCAGTTGCTGCATGTGTCTCATCAGGTACATACCAAAGGGAGCATTATACTCAATGGGGGGGGGGGGTCTCATGAGGGGTGAGCATAGTGGTACAATGACTTCCATGAGCATAGATGCCATGCACTTACCTATAAGTTGAGCAACAGGGAAGGATTTCCTTACTAACTTGGATACATGTTATTGAATGTCCTATTACTGTCTAAATGTGTTCCTAAATCTCTGACTAGTGGGTCAACTCTTAAGGGTGTTTTATGGATGGCATAGTTTCCTGGGGTGGCCAACTTCCCAAAAGGTACTATAATGTATTTCTCGGCATTGAGTTTTAAGCATTAGATTTGGCACCAGCTATTTGTCTTTGTTAGACCCTCTTGTAAGATGTTAGTGTCTTGGGAGGATTCTTTGTCTGCTCCCAGTTTGCAATCATCTGCAAATTGGTCAGCCAGAGACCTTTGACGTTGGCTTTGACTTCTGAGAAGTAGATTTCAAACAGGAGCAAGCCCAGAACAGAGCCTTGAAGGACTCCACTGGGGACTGGCCTGTTTGAGGAGTTGGTCTCACCAGTCCTAACATCCTGAATCCTATCTGTGAGCCAGCTGGCTATCCAGTGTGTTATCTAGGGATTTATGCCTAATTCCATAAGTTTGTTAACAATGCTCAATTGGCGTATTGTATCAAGTGCCTTAGCCAGGTCAAGGTAGGTGGTATGCACTGTTTTACCCTCATCCATTGCCTTGATAACATTCTCAAAGAAGTTCA